>NW_006408704.1:440482-442207 GCF_000296735.1 Chrysochloris asiatica
CATCTGCCATGTAGCTAGTACTCTGTATATGGACATGTTGGACTACTCTGCCATATAGATAGCTTTCAGGATATGGACACCTTGGACTCATCTGCCATGAAGCTAGAGCTCTGAATATGGAAATGTGGTACTGCTCTGCCATATAGCGGACTCTCTGTATATGAACATATGGGACTTGTCTGACATGTAGCTAGCTCTCTCTGTATGAACATATTCGACTCATCTGCCTTGTAGCTAGTCTTCTATATATACCTGTTGGACTCATCTGCAATGTACCTAATTCTCAGTATATGGACATGTTGGACTCATCTGAAATGTAGCTACTACTCTGTATATGGACATGTTGGACTACTCTGCCATTAAGCTAAGTATATGGACATGGATATTTTTGACTCATCTGCTATATAGCTAGCTCTCTGTGCATGGATATGATGGACTGATCTGCCTTGTAGATAGTTCTCTGCATATGAACATATTGGACTTGTCTGCCATGTAGCTAGCTCTCTGTAAAAGGACATGTTGGATTCATCAGCCATGTAGTCAGCTCTATGTGTTTGAACACGTTGGACATATTTGCCTTGTAACTAGTCCTCTATATACACACATGTTGGACTCATCTGCCATGTAGCTAACTCTCAGTATATGGACATGTTGCACTGATCTGCCATGTAGCTAACTCTTAATATATTGAAAAGTTGGACTCATCTGCCATGTAGTTAGTACTCTATATATGAAATGTGGGAATACTCTGCCATGTAGTTTCCTCTCAGTACATGGACACATCAGCCATGTAAACAGAACCCTGTATATGGAAATATTGCACTACTCTGCCATGCAAGCTAGCTCTCTGTATATGGATATGTTAGAATACTCTGCCATGTATGTTGCTCACTATATATGAACATATTGGACTTGTCTGCCATGTAGCTAGCTCTCTGTATATGGACATGTTGGCCTCATCATCCATGTAGCCAGCTATCTCTATAAGAACACTTTGGACTCATCTACCTAGAACTAGTCCTCTATATATTCACATGTTGGACTCATCTGCCATTTAGTTAACTCTCAGTATATGTACATGTTGTACTCATCTGTCCTGTAGCTACCTCTCAATTTATGGACACGTTGGACTCATCTTCCATGTAGCTAGTACTCTGTATATGGAAATGTTGGACTATTTTGCCATGTAGCTTGCTATCCATATATGGACATGTTGGACTCATCTGCCATGTACCTAGAACTCTGTCTATGGACATTTTGGACTCATCTGCCATGTAGCTAGTACTCTGTATATGGAAATGTTGGACTACTCTACCATGTAGCTTGCTCTCAGCTTATGGACACGTTGGACTCATCTGCCATGTAAATAGAACTCTTTATGTGGAAATATTGCTCTTCTCGGCCATGCAGCTAGCTCTCTGTATATGGACATTTTAGACTCATCTGCCATGTAGCTAGATCTCTGTGCATGGATATGTTGCACTGATCTGCCACTTAGGTTGTTGTTATTGTTTTAAAGTATTGAAGAGCAGAGATGTCAGCTTGAGAACTAAGGTGTGCCTGACTCAGGTCATGGTGTTTTCAATAGCCTCATATGGGTGGGAAAGCTGGACAGGGAATAAGGAAGACCGTAGAAGAATTGATGCCTTTGAGTTGTGGTGTTGGAGGAGAATACTGAAAGTGCCTTGGACTGCCAAAAGAAGCAATAAATCTGTTTTGGAAGAA
>NW_006408704.1:442815-444868 GCF_000296735.1 Chrysochloris asiatica
TTGTCTTCCATGTAGCAAGCTCTTAGTATATGGAAATTTTATACTCATCAGCCATGAAGCCAGCTCTCTCTTTATGAACATGTTGGGCTCATGTGCATCATAGCTAGTCCTCTATATATACAAATGTTGGACTCATCTGCCATGTAGCTAACTCTCAGTATATGTACATTTTGGACTCATCTGCAAAGTAGCTAGTACTCTGTATTTGGACATGTTGGACTACTATGTCATGTAGCTAGTGCTCAGTATATGGACATGTTTGATTATCAGCCATGTAGTCAACCCCCGCTATATGAAAATGTTGTACTCATCTGCTTTGTAGCTATTCCTCTATATATACACATGTTGGACTCATCTCCCATGTAGCTAACTCTCAGTATATGAACATGTTGGACACATTTGCCTTGTAGCTAGTACTGTATATATGGATAAGTTAGACTATTCTGGAATTCAGCTAGCTTTTAGGATATGGACACGTTGGACTCATCTGTCATGTAGCTAGACATCTGCATATGGAAATGTTGCACTACTCTGCCATGTGGCTAGCTCTCTGTATATGGACATTTTGGACTCGTCTTCCATGAAGCTAGCTCTTTGGGCATGGATATGTTGGACTGATCAGCTATGTAAACTGCTCTCTCTGTATCAGCCAGGTGGCATCATTGATGATGTCAAATGTGATGGCAGTAGTGATGTTGCCCAGGATTAGACATTGTTTCGTTCTGCTGTGCATGGGGTCGCTATGCTCTCTGTATATGGATATGTAGCTTGCTCTCTGTATATGCACATGTTGGGCTCATCAGCGATGTAGCCTGACTTCTCTGTAAGAACATGTTGGACTCATCTGCTTTGAAGCTAGTCCTCCATATATGCAAAAGTTGGACCCAAATGCCATGTAGCTAACTCTCAGTATATGGACATGTTGGACCCATCTGCCATGTAGCTAGTACTCTGAATATGGACACGTTGGACTACTCTGCAATGTAGATGGATCTCTCTATATGGAAATGTTGCACTACTCTGCCATGTAGCTAGCTATCTCTATATGAACATTTTGTATTCATCTGCCATGTATATAGCTCTCTGTGCATGGATATGTTGAACTTATCTGCCATGTAGGTAGCTCTATGTATATGAACATATTGGACTTCTCTGCCATGTAGCTAGCTCTCTGTATATGGACATGTTAGACTCACCAGTCATGCAGCCAGCTCTCTCTGTATGAACTTGTTGGAATCTTCTGCCTTGTGGCTAGTCCTCTATATATACACATGTTAGACTCATCTGCAATGTAGATAACTCTCAGTATATGGACAAGTTTGACTAATCTGCCATGTAGATTGCACTCTGTATATGTGCATGTTAGACTACTCTGTCATGTAGCTAGCTCTCTGTGCATGGATATGTTGGAATGATCTGCCATGTAGGTAGCTTTCTGTATATGAAAGTTTTGGACTTGTCTATCATGTAGCTAGGTCTCTGTATAAGGATATGTTGAATTCATCAACCATGAAGTCATCTCTCAGTGTATGAACATGTTGAATCGTCTGCCATGTAGCTAGTCCTCTATATATACACATGTTGAACTCATTTACCATATAGCTAACTCTAAGTATATTGACATGTTGGACTCCTTTGCCATGTAACTAACTCTCAGTATAAGGACACGTTGGCCTCATCTGCCATGTAGCTAATATTCTGTATATGGAAATGTTGGACTACTTTGCCATATAGCTTGTTTCAGTATAGGAACATGTTGGACTCATTGTCATGTACCTAGAACTCTGTATATGGAATTATTGCACTGCTCTGTCATGTAGATAGCTCTCAGTATATGGACATGTTGGACTCATCTGCCATGAAGCTAGAACTTTGTATAAAGAAATGGTACACTACTCTACCATGTAGCTAGCTCTCTGTATATGGATATTTTTTACTCATCTGCTATGTAGGTTGCTTTCGGTGCATGGATATGATGGATTGATCTGCCATGTAGTTAGCTCTCTGTATATGAACATATTGGACTTGTCTGTCATATAACTAGCTCTCTGTA
>NW_006408704.1:445904-447336 GCF_000296735.1 Chrysochloris asiatica
TCTCTGTATGAACATGCTGGACTCATCTTCCTTGTAGCTAGTTCTCTCTATTTACACATGTTGGACTCATCAGTCATGTAGCTAACTCTCAGTATATGGACATGTTGGACCCATCTGCCATGTAGCTAGTACTCTGTATATGGACACCTTGGACTCATCTGCCATGTAGCTAGAACTTTGTATATGGAAACAATGCAATTGACTGCCATGTTGCTCACTCTCTCTATATGAACATTTTGGATTCGTCTGTCATATATAAAGCTCTCTGTGCATGGATATGTTGGACTGATCTGCCATGTAGGTAACTCTCTGTATAAGAATTTATTGGACTTGTCTGCCATGTAACTAGTTCTCTTTATATGGACATGATAGACTCATCAGCCATGTGTCCAGCTCTCTCTGTATGAACATGTTGGAATCATCTGCCTCATAGCTAGTCCTCTATATATACACATGTTGGACTCATCTACAAGGTAGATAACTCTTACTATGTGGACAAGTTTGACTCATCTGCCATGAAGCTAGTACTCTGTATATGTACATTTTGGACTATACTGCCATGTAGCTGGCGTTCTGTATATGGATATTTTTGACATGTCTGCCATATACTTAGCTCTCTGTACATGGACATGTTGAACCCATCAGTCATGTAGCCAGCTCTCTCTGTATAAACACATTGGACTCATTTGCCTTGTAGCTAGTACTCAGTATATGTAAATGTTGGACTACACAGCCATGTAGCTAGCTCTCAGTATATGGACATTTTAGACTTGTCTGCCACGTAGATAGCACTCTGTGCATGGATATGTTGTGCTGATCTACCATGTAGGTACCTCTTTGTATGTGAACATATTGGACATGACTACCATGTAGCTAGCTCTGTGTATATTAATATTTTGGACTCGTCAACCATGAAGCCAGCTCCCTCTGTAGGAACATGTTGAACTCAACTGCCTTGTAGCTAATCCACTATATATACACATGTTGGATTCATCTGCCATGTAGCTAATCTCAGTATATGGACATGTTAAATTTATGTGCCTTGTAGTTAAAACTCAGTATATGGACACATTGGAATTTTCTGCCATGTAGCTACTACTCAGTATTTGGAAATGTTGGACTACTCTGTCATGTAGTTTGCTCTCATTATATGGACACTTTGGTCTCATCTTTCATGTATCTAGTACTCTGTATATGGAAATATTGGACTACTCTGCCACATAGCTTGCTATCAGTATATGGACATATTGGACTCATCTGATATGTAGCTAGCTTTATGTGTATGGATATGTTGGACTGATCTGCCATGAAGGTAGCTCCCTGTATATGAACATATTGGACTTGTCTGCCCTGTAGCTAGCTCTCTGTATATGGACATGTTGGGCTCATCAACCACATAGCCAGCTCTCTCTGTATGAACATGTTGGACTCA
>NW_006408704.1:451638-460546 GCF_000296735.1 Chrysochloris asiatica
TTGTCTGCCATGTAGCTAGCTCTCAGTATATGGACATATTGGAGTCTTCAGCCATGTAGTCACATCTCTTTGTATGAACACATTGAACTCATCTGCCTAGTAGCTAGTCCTCTATATATACACATGTTGAATTCATATGTCATGTAGCTAATTTTCAGTGTACAGACATGTTGGACTCATGTGCCATGTAGCAAGTACTTTGAATAAGGACATGTTAGACTACTGTATCATGTAGCTAGCACACAGTATATGGACACATTGGAGTCATCTGGCATGTAGCTAGAACTCTGTATATGGAAATGTTGCACTGCACTGCCATGTGTTTAGCTCTGTATATGGACTTTTTAGACTCATCTGAAATGTAGTTAGCTCTCTGTGTAAGGATATGTTGGACTGATTTGCCATGTATGTAGCTTTCTGTATATGAACATATTGGCCTTGTGTCTGCCATGTAGATAGCTCTCTGAATATGGACATGTTGGACTCCTCAGCCATGTAGGTAGCGCTCTCTGTATGAACATGATGGACTCATCTGTCTTGTAACTAGTCCTCTATATACACACATGTTGGACTCATCTGCCATGTAGCTAACTCTCAGTATATGGACATGTTCGACTTATCAGCCATGAAGCTACTATTCTGTATATGGACATTTTAGACTATTGTGCGATGTAGATAGCTCTCAATATATAGACATGTTGGACTCATCTGCCATGTGGCTAGAACTCTGTATATGGAAATGTTGCACTACTCTGCCTTGTAGCTAGCTCTCTGTTAATGGGCATTTTGGACACATCTGCCATATAGGTAGCTCTGTGTGCACGGATATGTTGGACTGATCTGCCATGTATGTATCTCCCTGTATTTGAAAACAAATGACTTGTATGTCATGTATCTAGCTCTCAGTATATGAACATATTGGAGTCATCAGCCATATAATCAGCTCTCTCAATATGAACATGTTGGACTCATCTGCCTTGTAGCTAGTCCTCTATATATACAGATGTTGGACTCATCTGCCATGTAGGTAATACTCAGTATATGGACATGTTGGACTCTTCTGCATGTAAGTAGTACTCAGTACATGGACACGTTGGACTCATCGCCATGTAGCTAGAACACTGTATATGGAAATGTTTCACAACACTTCCATGTAGCTAGCTCTCTGTATATGGACATTTTGGACTCATCTGCCATATTGCTAGCTCTCTGTGCATGGATATATTGGACTGATCTGCCATGTAGGTAGCTCTCGGTATAGGAACATATTCGACTTGTCTGCCATGCAGATATCTCTCTGTATATGGACATGTTTGATTCATCAGCCATATACTAACTCTCAGTATATGGACATGTTGGACTCATCTGCCATGTAGTTAGTACTCTGTATATGGACATGTTGGACTACTCTGCAATGTAGCTAACTCGCAGTATATGGACACGTTGGACTCATGTGCCATGTAGCTAGAACTCTATATATGGAAATTTTGCACTACTCTGCCATGTAGCTAGCTCTATGTATATGGAAATTTTGGACTCGTCTGCCATTTAGCTAGCTCTCAGTACATGGATATGTTGGACTGATCTGCCATGTAGGTAGCTCTCTGTATGTGATCATACTGGACTTGTCTGCCATGTATCTAGCTCTCTGTATATGGACATGTATGACTCATCAGCCATGTAGCCAGCTCTCTCTGTATGAAAATGTTGGACTCATCTGCCCTGTAGCTAGTTCTCTATATATACACATGTTGGACTCATATGTCATTTAGCTAATTCTCAGTATACAGACATGTTGGACTCCTATGCCATGTAGCTATTACTCTATATACGGACATGTTGACTACTCTGTCATGTAGCTAGCACCCAGGATATGGGCACGTTGGACTTATCTGCCATGTAGCTAGAACTCTGTATATGGAAATGTTGCACTACTCTGCCACGTAGCTAGCTTCTGTATATGGACATTTTGGACTCGTCTGCCCTGAAGCTAGCTCTCAGTATATGGGCATGTTGTACTCATCAGACATGTAGCCAGCTCTCTCTGTATGAACATGTAGGACTCATATGTCTTGTAGCTAGTCCTCTATATATACACATATTGGAATCATCTGCCATGTAGGAAACACCCAGTACATGGACATGTTGGACTCATGTGCCACATACTTAATACTCTGTATATAGACACCTTTTACGACTCTGTCATGTAGCTAGCTCTCAGTATATGGACACATTATACTCATCTGCTATGTAGCTAGAACTCTGTATATGGAAATGTTGCACTAATCTGCCACAAAGCTAGCTCTCTGTATATGGACATTGTGGACTTGTCAGCCATGAAGCTAGTTATCTGTTCATGGAAATGTTGGACTGATCTGCCATGTAGTTAGCTCTCTATATATGGACTAGTTGGACTCATCAGATTTGTACCAGCTCTCTCTGTATTAATATGTTGTATTCATCTGCCTTGTTGCTACCCTCTATATATATATACATGTTGGACTGATGTGCCGTGTAGCGAACTCTAAGTATATGGACATGTTGGACTCATCTGTCATGTAGCTTGTTCTCTATATATGGACATGTAGTACTACTCTGCTATGTTGTTCGCTCTCAGTATATGGACATTTTGGACTAATCTGCCATGTAGCTAAAAGTCTGTACATGGATTTGTTGCAATACTCTGCCATGTAGCTAGCTCTCTGTATATGGACATTTTGGACTCATCTACCATGTAGCTACCTCTCTGTGCATCGATATTTTGCACTGATATGCCATGTATGTAGCTCTCTGTATATGAACATATTTGACTTGTCTGCCATGTAGCTAGCTCTCTTTATATGGACATTTTGGACTCATCAGCCATGTAGGCAGCTTTCTCTGTATGGACATGTTGGACTCATCTGCCTTGTAACTAGTCCTCTATATATACACATGTTGGACTCAACTGCCGTGTAGCTAACTCTCAGTATATGAACATGTTTTACTCATCTGCCATGTACCTAGACCTCTGTATATGGTTATGTTGCACTACTCTGCCTTGTAGCTAGCTCTCTGCATATGGGCATTTTGGACTCGTATACCATTTAGCTAGCTCTCAGTGCATGGATATGTTCAAGTGATCTGTCATGTCGGTAGCTCTCTGTATATGAACATATGGGTCTTGTCTGCCATGTAGCTAGCTCTCTGTATATGGACATTTTGGACTCTTCAGGCATGTAGCTAGAGCTCTGTATATGGACATGTTTGACTCTTCAGACATGTAGCCAGCTCTTCTGCATGAACATGTTGGACTCATCTGCCTTGTAGCTATTCCTCTATATATACACATGTTGGACTCATCTTCCATGTAGCTAACTCTCAATATATCGAGAAGTGTTCTCATGTGCCACGTAGATAGTACTCTGTATATGGATACCTTGGACTATTCTGTCATGTAGATAGCTCTCAGTATATGGATTTGTTGGATTCATCTGCTATGTAGCTAGGACTCTGTATATGTGAATGTTGTACTATTCTGCCATGTAACTAGCTCTCTGTATATGGACATTGTGGACTTGTCTTCAATGTAGCTAGTTCTCTGTGCAAGGAAATGTTGGATTGATCTGCCATATAGGTAGCTCTCTCTATATGGACTAGTTGGACTCATCAGCCATGTACCCAGCTCTCTCTGTATGAACATGTTGTACTCATCTGCCTTGTTGCTATCCCTCTCTATCTATACATGTTCAACTGATGTTCCATTTAGCTAACTCATAGTATATGGACATGTTGAACTTATCTGCCATGTAGCTAGAACTCTGTATATGGAAATGTTGCCATGGATGTAGTTCTCTGTACATGGACATTTTGGACTCATCTGCCATATATCTACTTCTCTATATCTGGACATGTTGGACTCATCAGCCATATAGGCAGTTCTCTCTGTATGAACATGTTGGACACATGTGCCTTGTAGCTATTCCTCTATATAAACACATTTGCACTCATCTGACATGTATCTAATTATCAGTATAGAGACATGTTGGACTGATATGCCATGTAGCTAGTACTCTGTATAGGGACATTTTGGACTACTCTGTCATGTAGATAGCACCCAGTATATAGACTCATTGGACTCTTCTGACATGTAGCTAGAACTCTGTATATGGAAATGTTGCACTACAATGTGATGTAGCTAGCTCTCTGTATATGGACACGATGGACTCATCTACCATGTGGCTAGAACTCTGTATAAGGAAATGTTGCATTACTCTGTCATGTTGGAAACTCTCTGTATATGAACATATTGGTCTCGTCTGCCATGTAGCTAGCTCTCTGTTTATGGTCATTTTGGACTCTTCAGCCATGTAGGCAGCTCTCTCTTTATGAACATGTTGAACTCATCTGCCTATATATACACATGTTGGACTCATCTGCAATGTAGCTAACACTCAATATACGGACATGTGGTCTCATCTGCCATGTTATCTAGTACTCTGTATATGGACACCTTTTACTACTCTGTCAAGTAACTAGTTCCCTATGGACACATTGGACTCATCTGCTATGTAGCTAGATCTCTGTATATGGAAATGTTGCAATACTCTGCCACAAAGCTAGCTCTCTGTATATGGACATTGTGGACTTCTCTGCCATGTAGCTAGTTCTCAGTGTATAGATATGTTGGACTGATCTGCCATGTAGATAGCTCTCTATATATGGACTAGTTGGACTCATCAGATATGTGCCATCTCTCTCTGTATGAATATGTTGTACTCATCTGCCTTGTTGCTATCCTCTCTATATATAGATGTTGGACTGATATTCCAAGTAGCTAACTCTCAGTATATGGACATGTTGGACTCATCTGCCATGTAGCTATTTCTCTATATATGGACATATAGTACTACTCTGCTATGTAGCTAGCTCTCAGTATATGGACATATTGGCCTCATCTTCCATGCAGCTAGAACTCTGTACAATATAATGTTGCACTACTCTGCCATGTATATAGACATTTTTGACTTATCTTCCATGTAGCTACTTCTCTGTGAATGGATATGTTGCACTGATCTGCCATGTAGGTAGCTCTCTGTATATGAACATATTGGACTTCTCTGCCATTAAGTTAGAACTCTGTATAAGGAAATGTTGCACTACTCTGCCATGGAGCTAGCTCTTTTTATATGGACATTTTGGAATTGTCTGCCATGTATCTAGTTGTCTCTCAATACATGGATATGTTGGACTGATTTGCTTTGTAGCCTGTTCTCTCTGTATGAACATGTTGAACTCATCTGTCTTGTAGCTATTCCTCTATATATACAAATGTTGGACTCATCTGCCAAGTAGCAAACTGTCAGTTTCTGGACATGTTGGACACTTCTTCCATGTGCTAGTACTCTGTATATGGACATGTTGGACTCATCTGCCTTGTAGCTAGTCCTCTATATATACACATGTTGGACTCCTCTGCCATATAGCTCACACTCAGTATATGGACATGTGGTCTCATCTGCCATGTAGGTAGTACTCTGTATATGGACACCTTAGACTACTCTGTCATGTTGTTAGCTCTCAGTATATGGACATGTTGTACTCATCTTCTATTTAACTGGAAATCTGTATATGAAAATGTTGCACTATTCTGCCATGTAGCTTGCTCTCTGAATATGGACATTGTAGACTTGTCTGCCATGTAGCTAGTTCTCTGAGAAAGGAAATATTGGACTGATATGCCATGTAGGTAGCTCTCTATATATGGATGAGTTGGACTAATCAGCCATGTACGCAGCTCTCTCTTTATGAACATGTTGGACTCATCTGCCTTGTTGCTATCCCTCTATATATATACATGTTGTTCTGATGTTCCATGTAGCTAACCCCCAGTATATGGACATGTTGGACTCATCTGCCATGTAGCTAGAACACTGTATATGGAAATGTTGCACTACTCTACCATGTAGCTAGCTCTCTGTATATGGACATTTTGGACTCATCTTTCATGTAGCTAGCTCTCTGTGCATGGATATGTTGCACTGATCTGCCATGTAGGTAGCTCTCTGTATATAATATATTGGACATGTCTGCCATGTAGCTTCTTCTCTTTGCATGGATATTTTTTCACTGGTCTGCCATGTAGTAGCTCTCTGTATATGAACATATTGGACTTGTCTTTCATGTGTCAAGCTCTCAGTATAAGGAAATATTGGACTGTTCAGCCATATAGCCATCTTTCTCTGTATGAATATGTTGGACTAATCTGCTTTGTAGGTTGTCTTCTATATATACACATGTTGTACTCATCTGCCATGTAGCTAACTCTCAATATATGTACATTTTGGACTCATCTGCAATGTAGCTGTACTCTTTATATGGACATGATGGACTACTCTGCCATGTAGCTAGAACACTGTATATGGAAATGTTGCACTACTCTGCCATGTTCCTAACTCTCTGTACATGGATACGTTGGACTCATATTCCATGTAGCTAGAACTCTGTATATGGAAATTTTGCACTACTCTGCCATGTAGCTAGCTCTCTGAATATGGACATTTTAGATTCATCTACCATGTAGTTAGGCTTCTGTACATCGATATGATGGACTGATCTATATGTGGGAAGCTCTCTGTGTTTGAAGATATTGGATTTGTCTGTCATGTAGCTAGCCTTCTAAATGCACACATGGTGTACTCATTGGCCACATAGCTAACTCTCAGTGTATGGTCATGATGGACTCATCTGCCACGTAGCCAGCTCTTTGTGTATGAACATGTTGCCTTGTAAGTAGTCCTCTAAATATACACATATTGGACTCATTTGAAAAGTAGATAACTCTCAGTATATGGACATTTTGGACTCATCTACCATGTAGCTAGATCCCTGTATATTGACATGTTGGTCTACTCTCCCATGTAGCTACCTCTCTGTATATGGACATGTTGGACTCATCTGCCATGTAGCTAGAACACTTTATATGGAAATGTTGCAGTACATTGCCATGTAGCTAGCTCTCTCTATATGTCCATTTTGGACTCATCTGCCCTGAAACTATCTCTCTGTACATGGATATGTTGGACTGATCTGCCATGTAGGTAGCTCTCTCTATATGAACATATAGGACTTGTCTGCCATGTAGCTAGCTCTCAGGATATGCACATGTTTGACTCATCAGCATGTAGCCAGCTCTCTGTATATGAACATCTTGGACTCATTTGCCTTCTTACGAGCCCTCTAATATACACATGTTCGGCTCATCTGCCATGTAGCTAACTCTCAGTATAAGCACATGTTGGATTCATTAGCCATGTTACAAGTACTCTGTATATGGACATGTTGGTCTACTCTGCCATAAAACTAACTTTCAGTATATGGACAGGTTGGACTTATCTGCCATATAGCTAGAATTCTCTATATGGACATGTTGGACTGCTCTGCCATGCAGCTAGCTCACAGTATATTGACACGTTGGACTCATATGCCATGTAGCTAGAACACTGTATGTGGAAATGTTGCATTACTCTGCCATGTAGCTATCTCTTTATATAGGTACATTTTGGACTCATCTGCCATGTAGCTATCTCTCTGTACATGGATATGTTGCACTGATCTGCCATTTAGGTAGCTCTCTGTATGTGAACATATAGGACAAGTTGGTCTCATATACCATGTAGCAAGAACTCTGTATATGGACATCTTGGACTCAATTGACTTGTAGTTACTCTCTATATATACACAGGTTGGATTCATTTGTCATGTACCTAGCTCTCATTATATGTACACCTTTGACTCATCTGCCATGTAGGTAGAAATCTGTATATGGAAATGTTGCACTACTCTGACATGTAGCTAGCTATCTATATATGTACATTTTGAACTTTTCTGCCATGTAGCTGGGTCTCTGTACATGGATATGATGGACTGATATGCCATGTTGGTAGCTCTCTGTATATGAACATATTGGACTTGTGTGCCATGTAGCTAGCTCTCTGTATATAGACATGTTGTACTCATAAGCCATGTAGCCAGCACTCTGTGTATGAACATGTTGGACACATCTGCCTTGTAGCAAACCCTCTAAATATGCACATATTGGATTCATCTGCAATGTAGCCAAGTCTCAGTATAGCGACATGTTGGACTCATCTGCCATGTAGCTAGAAGTCTGTATATGGAAATGTTGCACTACTCTGCCTTGTAGCTAGCTCTCTGTATATGTACATTTTGGATTCGTCTGCCATGTAGCTATCCCTCTGTACATGGATATGTTGGACTTATCTGCCATTTAGGTAACTCTTTGTATATGAACATATAGGACCTGTCTGCCATGTAGGTAGCTCTCAGGATATGAACATGTTAGATTCATCAGCCATGAAGCCAGCTCTCTGTGTATGAACAAGTTGGTATGATCTGTCTTGTAGCAAGCCCTCTAAATATACACATGTTGGAGTCATCAACCATGTAGCTAAGTGTCAGTATATGGACATGTTGGACTCATCTGCCATTTAACCATCTCTCTGTCTATGAACATATTGGACTCATCTGCCTTCTAGTGAGCCCTCTAAATATACACATGTTAGATTTATCTGCCTGGTAGCTAACTCTCAATATATGCACATGTTTGATCATCAGCCATGTAGCTAGTACTCTGTAAATGGACATGTTGGACTACTCTTCCATGTACCTAGAACTCTGTATATGGAAATGTTGCACTACTCTGCCATGTAGCTAGCTGTCTGTATATGGACATTTTAGACTCATCTGACATGTAGCTAGCTCTCTGTACATGGATATGTTGGACTGATTGCCATGTAGGTAGCTCTCTGTATATGTACATATTGGACTTGTCTGGCATTTAGCTAGCTCTCTGTATATGAACATGTTAGATTCATCAGCCATGAAGCCAGCTCTCTGTGTATGAACA
>NW_006408704.1:460646-462196 GCF_000296735.1 Chrysochloris asiatica
AACCATGTAGCTAAGTGTCAGTATATGGACATGTTGGACTCATCTGCCATGTAGCTAGAACTCTGCATATGGAAATGTTGGACTACTCTGCCATGTAGCTAGTACTCTGTATATGGACATGTTGGACTACTCTGCAATGTAGCTAGTTCTTGTGCATGGATATGTTGGACTGATCTGCCATCTATGTATCTCTCTGTATATGAACATATTGGACTTCTCTGCCATGTAGGTAGCTGTCAGTATATGGACATGTTGGGCTCATCAGTCATGTAGCCAGCTCTGTCTGTATGAATATGTTCGACTCATCAGTCTTGTAGCTAGTCCTCTAAATATACACATTATGGACTCATCTGCCATGTATCTATCTCTCAGTATATGGACATGTTAGACTCATCTGCCATGTAGCTAGCTCTCAATATATGGACAGGTTGGACTCATCTGACGTGTAGCTAGTACTCTGTATATGAACATGTTGGACTCATCTGCCTCGTAATTAGTCCTCTATATATACACATGTTACCCTCATCTACCATGTAGCTAACTCTCAGTATATGAACACGTTGCACTCATCTGTCATGTAGCTAGAACTCTGTATACGGAAATGTTGCTCTACTCTGCCATGAAGCTAACTCTTTTTATATGGACATTTTGGACTTGTCTGCCATGTTGCTAGCTCTCTGTGCATGGATATGCTGTACTGATCTCTCATGTAGGTAGCTCTCTTCACATGAACATATTCGACTTTTCTATCAAGTTTCGTGCTCTCAGTATATGGACATGTTGGACTCATCAGCCACGTAGGCAGCTGTCTCTGTATTAATATATTCGACACATCTGCCTTGTTCCTAGGCCACTAAATATACACATGTTGTCTCATCTGCCTTGTAGCAAACTCTTAGTATATGGACATGTTGGACTACTCTGCCATGTAGCTAGCTCTCTGTGCATGGATATGTTGGACTGAACTGCCATGGAGGTAGCTCTCTGTATATGAACATATTGGACTTCTTCGCCATGTAGGTAGCTGTCAGTATATGGACATGTTGGACTCATCAGCCATGTAGCCAGTTCTGTCTGTATGAATATGTTCAATTCATCTGTCTTGTAGCTTGCCATCTAAATATACACATGTTGGACTCATCTGACATGTATCTAACTCTCAGGATATGGACATTTTTGACGCATCTGCCATGTAGCTTTTATTCTGTATATGGAAATGTTGTACTACTTTGACATGTAGCTAGCTCTCTGCTTATGGCATTTTGGACAAATCTGACATTTAGCTGGCTCTCAGTATATGGACACGTTGGACTCATCTGCCATGTAGCTAGAACTTTGTATATGAAAATGTTGCACTACTCGGACATGTAGTTAGCTATCTGTATATGGACATTTTAGGCTTGTCTGCCATGAACATGTTGGACACATATGCTTTGTAGATAGTCCTTTATATACGCACATGTTGTACTAATCTGCCATGTAATTAACTCTCAGTAAAGGAGCTCTGGTAGCGTAGTGGTTACGAATCGGGCTGCGAACCTTAAGGTCAG
>NW_006408704.1:462680-464543 GCF_000296735.1 Chrysochloris asiatica
GCTGTACTGTTCTGCCATGTAGGTAGCTCTCTGTGTATGAACATATTGGACTTCTCTGCCATGTAGGTAGCTGTCAGTGTATGGACATGTTGGGCTTATCTACCATGTAACTATTGCTCTGTATATGGAAATGTTGCACTACTTTGCCATGTAGCTAGCTCTCTGTATATGGACATTATGGACTCATCTGCCATCTAGCTAGCTCTCTGTGCATAAATATGCTGGACTGATCTGTCATGTAGGTAGATCCCTTTATATGAACATATTGGACTTGTTTGCCATGTACCTTGCTCTCTCTAAATGGACATGTTGGACTCATCAGCCCTGTAGCCAGCACTCTGTGTATGAACATGTTGGATTCATCTGCCATGTAGCTAATCCTCTATATATACACATGTTAGACTCATCTGCCATGTAGCTAACTACATAACTCTCAGTATATGGACATGTTGGATTCATGAGCCATGTAGCTAACTCTCAGTATATGGACACATTTGACTCATCTGCCATGTAGCTGGCTCTCAGTATATGGACACGTTGGACTCACCTGCTTTGTAGCTAGAACTCTGTATATGGAAATAATGCACTACTCTGCCATGTAGATAGCAATTTGTATATGGACATTTTGGACTTGTCTGCCATGTAGCTAGCTGTCTGTGCATGGATTAGTTGGACTGATCTGCCATGTTGGTAACTCTCCGTATATAGACATGTAGGACTTATCTGCCATGTAGCTTGTATTCTTTATATGGATATGTTGCAGTACTCTGTTATGTAGCTAGCTCTCAGCATATGGACATAATGGACTCGTCTACCATGTAGCTGGCTCTCTCTACATGGATATGTTGGACTGATCTGCCATGTATGTAACTCTCTGTATATGAACATATTGGACTTGTCTGCCATGTAGCTAGCTGTCTGTATATGGAGATGTTGTACTCATCAGCCATGTAGCCAGTTCTCCGTGTATGAAAAGGTTGGACTGATCTGCCTTGTAGCTACTCCTCTATATATACATGTTGGACTCATCTTCCATGTAGCTAACTCTTAGTATATGGACATGTTGGACTCATCAGCCATGTAGTCAGCTCTGTCTGTATGAATATGTTCGACTCATCTGCCTTGTAACTAGCCCACTAAATACACACATGTTGGACTCATCTGTCATGTATCTACCTCTCAGTATATGTTAGACTCATCTGCCATGTAACTCTTACTCTGTATAAGGAAATGCTGCAGTACAATGCCATATAGCTAGCTCTCTACATATGGACATGTTGAACTTGTCTGCCATGTAGCTAGCTCTTGTGCATGGATATGTTGGACTAATTTGCCATGTAGGTAGCTTTCTGTAAAAGAACATACTGGACTTGTCTGCTACGTAGCTAGTTCTCTGTATATGGACATGTTGGATTCATCCAACATTGAGCCAGCTCTATCAGTATGTACATGTTGGACTTATCTTCCTTGTAGCTAGTCCTCTATATATACTCATGTTAGACTCATCTGTCATGTAGCTAACTCTCAGTAAATGAACATGTTGGATTCATGAGCCATGTAGCTGGCTCTCAGTATATGGACACGTTGGACTCATCTGCCATGTAGCTAGAACTCTGTATATGGAGATGATGCACTACTCTGCCATGTAGTTAGCCAATCTGTATATGGACATTTTGAACTTGTCTGCCATGTAGCTAGCTCTCTGTGCATGGATTAGTTGGACTGATCTGCCATGTTGGTAACTCTCTGTACATGGCCATGTTGGACTCATCAGCCATGTAGCCAGCTCTCTCTATATGAACATGTTGGACTCATCTGCCTTGTAGTTAGTCCTCTATATATACACATGTTAGACTCATCTAC
>NW_006408704.1:466098-467854 GCF_000296735.1 Chrysochloris asiatica
TAGCTCTCTGTATATGGACATGTTGAAATCATCAGCCATATAGCTAACTCGCAGTATGTGGACATGTTGGATTCACCTGCCATGGAGCTAGTACTCTGTATATGGACATTTAGACTTGTCTACCATGTAGTGAGCTCTCTGTTCATGAAAATGTTGGACTGATCTGCCATGTTGGTAGCTCGCTGTATAAGAACATATTGGATTTCTCTGCCGTGTAGCTAGCTCTATGTAAATGGATATGTTGAACTCATCAATTAGGAAGCCAGCTCTCTCTGTAAGAACATGTTCGATTCATCTGCCTTGTAAATAGTCCTCTATATATACATATGTTGTACTCATCTTCCATGTAGCTAGTACTCTGTATATGGAACATGTTGGACTACTCTGCCATGTAGCTAGCTCTCAGTATATGGACACGTTGCACTCATCTGTCATGTAGCTAGAACTCTGTATATGTAAATGTTGCACTACTCTGCCTTGTAGCTAGCTCGTTTTATACGGACATTTTGGACTCATCTGCCATGTAGCTAGCTCTCTGAGCATGGATATGCTGTGCTGATTTTTCATGTAGGTAGCTCTCTTCACATGAACATATTGGACTTGTCTACCAAGTTTCTTGCTCTCAGTATGTGTACATGTTGGACTCATCATCCATTTAGCCATCTCTCTCTGTATGAATATGTTAGACTCATCTGCCTTGTTCCTAGGCCACTAAATATACACATGTTGGTCTCATCTGCCATGTAGCTAATTCTCAATATATGGACATGTTGGACTACTCTGTCATGTAGCTCGCTCTCTGTGCATGGATATGTTGGACTGATCTGCCATGTAGGTAAATCTCTGTATATGAACATATTGGACTTCTCTGCCATGTAGGTAGCTGTCAGTATATGGACATGTTGGACTCATTAGCCATGTATCCAGTTCCGTCTGTATGAATATGTTCAATTCATCTGCCTTGTTCCTAGACCACTAAATATACACATGTTGGCCTCATATGCCATGTAGCTAATTCTCAATATATGGACATGTTGGACTACTCTGCCATGTAGCTCACTCTCTCTGCATGGATATGTTGGACTGATCTGCCATGTAGGTTAATATCTGTATATGAACATATTGTCTCTCAGTATATGGACATGTTGGACTCATCTGCCATGTAGCTAGAACTTTGCATATGAAAATGCTGCACTACTTGGGCATGTAGGTAGCTCTCTGTATATGGGCATTTTGGACTTGTCTGCCATATAGCCAGCTCTCTCTGTATGAACATGTTGGACACATCTGCCTTGTAGCTAGACTTCTATATATACACATGTTGGATTCATCTGCCATGTAGATAGCGCTCTGTATATGGATATGTTGCACTTCTCTGCCATGTAGCTAGCTCTCTGTATGTGGACATTATGGATTCCTCTGGCATTTGGCTATCTCTCTGTGCATAGATATACTCGACTGACCTGCAATGTAGGTAGCTCTCTGTATATGAACATATTGGACTTGTCTGCCATGTAGTTAGCTTTCAGTATATGGTCATGTAGGATTCATCAGCCCTGTACCAGCTCTCTCTGTATGAATATATTCTACCCATCTGCCTTGTAGATAGCCCACTAAATATACACATGTTGGACTCATCTGCCAAGTAGCTAATTTTCAGTATATATACATGTTGATCTCATCTGCCATGTAGTTAGTACTATGTATATGGACATTTTGGACTACTCTGCCACGTACCTATCTCTCAGTATATGGA
>NW_006408704.1:468374-470153 GCF_000296735.1 Chrysochloris asiatica
CTGCCATGTTGCTAGTACTCTGTATATGGATATTTTGGACCCATCTGCCATGTAGCTAGCTCTCTGTGCATGGATTAGTTGGACTGAACTGCCATGTTGGTAACTCTCTGTACATGGCCGTGTTGAAGTTGTCTGTCATGTAGCTATCTGTCTGTATACTGACATGCTGGAATCATCAGACATGTAGCCAGCACTCTCTGTACCAACATGTTGGACTCATGTGCCTTGTAGATAGTCCTCTATATATACACATGTAGGATTCATCTGACATGTAGCTTACTCTCAGCATATAGACATGTTGGACCCATCTGCCATGCAGCTAGTACTCTGTATGTGGACATGTTGGACTACTTTGCCATGTAGCTAGCTCTTAGTATATGGACACTTTGGACATATCTGCCATGTATCTAGAACTCAGTATATGGAAATATTGCACTACTTGGCCATGTAGCTAGCTCTTTGTATATAGATATTTTGGAATCGTCTGCCATGAAGCCAGCTCTCTCTGTATGAACATTTTGTACTCGTCTGTCTTGCAGCTAGTTCTCTCTATATAAACATGTTGGACTCATCTGCCATGTAGCTAACGCTCAGTATATAGACTTGTTGCATTTCTCTGCCATGTCCTTGCATCTGTATTTGGATATGTTGGACTACTCGTCAGGTAGCTAAATCTCTGTCTATGGACATTTTAAACTTGTCTGCCATGTAGCTCGCTCTCTGTGCATGGATATGTTGGACTGATCTGCCATGGAGGTAGCTCTTTGTATAAGAATGTATTGGACTTGTCTGCTATGTAGCTAGCTTTCTTTATATGTATATTTTGGATTCATCTGCCATGTAGCCAGCTCTCTCTGTATGAACATTTTGGGTTTATTTGCCTTGTAGCTAGTCCTCTATATATACACATGTTGGACTAATCTGCCATGTAGCTAACTCTCAGTATATGGACATGTTGGATTCATCTGCCATGTAGCTCGTACTCTGTATGTGGACATGTTGGACTACTCTGCCATGTAGCTAGCTCTCAGGATATGGACACGCTGGACTCATCTGTCCTGTAGGTAGAACTCCGTATATGGAAATGTTACACTACACTGCCATGTAGCTAGCTCTTTGTATATATACATTTTGAACTCATCTACCATGTAGTTAGCTCTCTGTGCATGGATATGTTGGACTGATCTGCCATGTAGGTAGCTCTCTGCACATGAACATATTGGACTTTTCTACCAAGTTTCTTGTTCTCAGTATACAGACATGTTGGACTCATCAGCCATGTAGCCAGCTCTCTCTTTATGATTATGTTAGTCTCAACTGACTTGTACCTAGCCCACTAAATATACACATGTTGCTCTCATCTGCCATGTAGCTAAGTCTCAGTATATGGACATGTTGGACTCATCTTCCATGTAGCTTTTTCTCTGTATATGGAAATCTTGCACTACTCTGCCATGTAGCTAGCTCTCTGCATATGGGCATTTTGGACACAATTGCCATGTAGCCAACTCTCAGTATATGGACACGTTGGACTCATCTGCCATGTAGCTGGCTCTCAGTATATGGGCACGTTGGAGTCACCTGCCACATAGCTAGAACTTCGTATATTCAAATGTTGCACTACTCGGCCATGTTGGTAGCTCTCTGTACATGGCATTTTGGACTCATCAGCCTTGTAGCCAGCTCTCTCTGTATGAACATGTTGGACTCATCTGTCTTGCTTCTAGTTCTTTATATAAACACATGTTGTACCTATCTGCCACGTACCTAACTTTCAAT
>NW_006408704.1:471608-473230 GCF_000296735.1 Chrysochloris asiatica
TTGTCTGCCATGTAGCTAACTTTCTCTAAATAGACATGTTGGATTCATTTGCCATGTAGCCAGCTCTCTCTGTATGAACATGTTGGACTCATCTGCCTTGTAGCTAGTCCGCTATATATACACATGTTGGATTCATATGTCATGTAGCTAATTCTCAGTGTACAGACTTTTTGGACACATCTGCCATGTAGCTTGCACTCTGTATATGGAAATGTTGCACTTCTCTGCATGTATCTAGCTCTCGGTATATAGACATTTTGGTCTCATCTGCCATGAATCTAACTCTCTGTGCATGGAAATGTTGGACTTATCTGCCATGTTGGTAGTTCCCTGTATATGGACATGTTGGACTCATCAGCCATATACTCAGCACTCTCTTTATGAAATTGTTGGACTCATTAGTCTTGTTGCTAGCTGTCTATAAATACACATGTTGGACTGATGTGCCATGTAGCTAACTCTCAGAATACGGACATGTTGGACTCATCTGCCTTGTAACTAGTTCTCTATATATGGACATGTAGTATTACTCTGCCATGTATCTAGCTATCAGTATATGGACACGTAGGACTCACCTGCCCTATAGCGAGAACTCAGTATATGGATATGTTGGACTACTCTACCATGTAGCATGCTCTCAGTATATGGATATGTTGAACTTATCTCCCTTGTAGCTAGAATTCTGTATATGGAAATGTTGCAATACTCTGCCATGTAGCTAGGTCTCTGTATATGGACATTTTGGACTCATCTGCCATGTAGCACACCTCTCTATGCATGGATATGTTGCACTGATCTGCCATGTAAGTACTTGTCTGTATATGAACATATTGGACTTGTCTGCCATCTAGCTAGCTCTCTGTATATGGACATGTTGGACTCATCAGCCTTGTAGCCAGTTATCTCGGTATGAACATGTTGGACTCATCTGCCTTGTAGCTAGTCCTCTATATATACATATGTTGGACTCAACTGCCATGTAGCTAACTCTCAGTATATGGACATGTTGGACTGATCTGCCATGTAGCTAGTACTCTGTAGATAGACACGTTGGGCTACTCTTCCATGTAGCTAGCTCTCAGGATATGGACATGTTGGACTCATATGCCATGTAGCTAGACTCTGTATATGCAAATGTTGCACTACTTGACCAAGTATCTAGAGCTCTGTATATGGACATTTTGGACTTATCTGCCATGTAGCCATCTCTCTCTGTATAAACATGTTGGACACATCTGCCTTGGTGCTAGTCCTTTATATATACACATGTTGTACTCATCTGTCATGTAGCTAACTTTCAATATATGGACATGTTGGAATCATCTGCCCCATAGCTAGTACTATGTATCTGGACATGTTGGACTATGCTGCCATGTAGCTAGCTCTCAGTATATGGACATGTAGGACTCATCTTCCATGTAGCTGGCTCTCAGTATATGGACACGTTGGACTCATCGGCCATGTAGCTAGAAATTGTATATGCAAATGCTGTAATACTAGGCCATGTAGGTAACTTTCTCTATATGGACATTTTGGACTTGTCTGCCATGTAGCCAGCTCTCTCTGTATGAACATGTTGGACTCATATACCTTGAAGCCAGTCCTCTATATATACACATGTT
>NW_006408704.1:474425-481762 GCF_000296735.1 Chrysochloris asiatica
CTGTCGGTATATGGACATGTTGGACTCATCAGCCATGTAGCCAGTTCTCTCTGTGTAAATATGTTTGACTCATCTTCCTTCTAAATATACACATATGGGACTCATCTGCTTTGTAACTAAATCTCAGTATTTGGACATGTTGGACTACTATGCCATGTAGCTTGCTCTCAGTATATGGACACGTTGGACTCATCTGACATGTAGCTAGAACTCTGTACAAGGAAATGTTGCACTGCTCTGTCATGAAACTTGCTCTCTGTATATGGACATTTTGGACTCCTCTGCTATGTAGCTAGCTCTCTATGCATAGATATGCTGGACTGATCTACCATGTACGTACATCTCTGTATAAGAATATATGGGACTTGTGTGCCATGTAGCTAGCTCTAATTATATGGACATTTTGGACTCATCAGCTATGATGCCAGCCCTCTCTGCATGAATATCATTGACTCATATGCCTTGTAGCTAGCCCTCTAAATATGCACATGTTGAACTCATCTGCCATGTAGATAACTCATTATATGGACATGATGGACTCATCTTCCATATAGCTAGTACTCTTTATATTGAAATGTTGCACTACTCTGTCATGTAGCTAACTCTCTGCCTATGGACATTTTGAACTTCTCTGCCATGGAGCTAGCTCTCTGTTCATGGATATCTTGGACTGATCTGCCATAAAAGTAGTTCTCTAAATATGAACATATTAGATATGTCTGCCATGTAGCTATCTCTTAGTATATGGACATGTAGTACTCCTAAGAAATGTAGCCAGTTCTTTCTGTATGAATATGTCCGACTCATCTGCCTTGTAGCTAGCCCTCTATACACATGTTGGACTCATCTGCCATGTAGCTACCTCTCAGTATATGGACATGTTGGACTCATCTGCCATGTAGCTAGTACTCTGTATATGAACATATAGCTAGCTCTCAGTATAGGGACACATTAGACTCATATGCCATGTAGCTAAAACTCTGTATGTGGAAATGTTGCACTACTCTGCCATGTAGCTGGCTCTCTGTGTATGGACATTTTGGACCCGTCTACCATGTCTAGCTCTCTGTGCATGGATATGTTGGACTGATCTACCATGTAGGTAGCTCTTTGAATATGAACATATTGGACTTATCTGCCATGTAGCTAGCTTTGTGTGTATGTACATTTTGGAATCATCAGCCATGTAGCCAACTCTCTTTGTATGAACATGCTGGACTCAACTGCCTTGTAGCTAATCCTGTATATATACAAACATTGGACTCATCTGCCATGTGGCTAATATTCTGTATATGGACATATTGGACTGCTCTGCCATGTATCTAGCTCTCAATATATGGACACGTTGGTCACATCTGCCATGTAGCTAGAGCTTTGTATATGGAAATGTTACACTACTATGCCATGTAGCTAGCTCTTTGTGTATGGACATTTTAGACTCGTCTGCCCTGTACCTAGCTCTCTGTGTATGGATATCTTGGACTAATCTGCCATGTAGGTAGCTCCCTGTATATGAACATATGGGACTTGTCTCCCATATAGCTATCTCTCTGTATATGGACATGTTGCACTTATCAGCCATGTAGCTAGATATGTCTGTTTGAATATTTTTGACTCATCTGCCTTGTAGCTATCACTCTTAATATATGGAAAAGTTGGACTCATCTTCCATGTAGCTAGTACACTTTATATGGACATGTCTGACTACTCTGCCATGTAGCTAGCTCTCAGTGTATGGACACGTTGGACACATCTGCCATGTACCTAAACTATGTATTTGGAAATGTTGCACTCCTCTGCCATTTAGGTATCTCTCTATATATGAACATATTGATTTGTCTCCCATTTAGGTAGCTCTCTGTGCATGGACATGTTGAACTCATATGCCAAGTAGCTAGTACTCTGTATATGGACACATTGGTCTCATCTGCCATGTAGCTAACACTCAATATGTGGACATGATGTATTCACCTGCCATGTTGCTAGTACTCAGTATATGGACATTTTGGACTCATCAGCCATGTAGCTAGTTCTCTGTGCATGGATTAGTTGGACTGATCTGCCATGTAGGTAGTTCTCTGTATATGGCCATGTTGGACTCATCAGCCATGTAGCCAGCTATTTCTGTATGAACATGTTGGACTCATCTGCCTTGTAGCAAGTCCTCTATATATATATACAATTTAGACACATCTACCATGTAGCTAACTCTAAGAATATAGACATGTTTGACTCATCTGACATGTAGCTGGTACTCTGTATATGGACATTTTGTACTTGGCTGTCATGTAGCTAGTTCCTTGTGCATATATATGCTGGACTGATCGGACATGTAGGTAGATCTCTTTATATGAAAATATGGGACTTGTCTGCCATGGAGGTAGCTCTCAGTATATGGACACATTGGACTCATCTGCCATGTATCCAGAACTCTGTATATGGAAATTTTGGATTCTTCTGCCATGTAGCTAGGTCTCCGTGCATGGATATGTTGGACTGATCTTCCATGTAGGTAGCTCTCTTTATATGAACATATTGAACTTGTCTGCCACAAAGGTACCTGTCAGTATATGGACATGTTGGACTCGAGGCCAATATGTCCATATACAGAGAGCTGGATACATGGAAGTGAGTACAACATTTCCATATACAGGGTACTAGTTACATCACAGATGAGTCCAACGAGTCCATATAAAGAGAGCTAGATTCATGGTAGAGTAGTGCAACATTTCCATATACAGACTCCTAGCTACATGGCAGATGAGTCTAACATGTCCATATGCTGAGAGCTAGCTACATGGCAGATGAATCTAACATGTGTATATTTAGAAGGCTATCTATGAGGCAGATGAGTCCAACATGTTCTTAGAGAGAGAGCTGTTTAGATGACTGATGATTCCAACATGTCCATATACAGAGAGCTAACTACATGGCAAACATGTCCAATATCTTCATATACAGAGAGCTACCTACATGGCAGATTAATGAAACATATCCATGTAGAGAGAGCCAGCTAAGTGGCAGACTAGTCCAAAATGTCCATATCGAGAGAGCAAGCTACATGGCAGAATAGTGCAACAATTTTATATACAGAGTTCTAGCTTCATGGCAAATGAGTTCAACTTGTCCATATACTGAGAGCTAGCTACATGGAAGAGTAGTCCAACATGTGGAAATACAGAGTACTAGCTACATTGTAGATGAGTCCAACGTGTCCATATACAGAGAGCTAGCTACATGGCAGAAGAGTCCAAAATTTACATATATAGAGAGATAGCTACATGGCACAGTAGTGCAACATTTCTGTATACAGAGTTATAGCTACATGGCAGATGAGTCCAATGTGTCCATATCCTGAGAGTTAGCTACATGGACGTAGTCCAACATGTCCATATATAGAGTCTGAGCTACATGGCAGATGAATCCAACTAGTGTACATATAGAGGACTAGCCCCAAGGCTGATGAGTCCAATATGTTCAAACAGATAGAGCTGGCTACATGGTTGATGAGTCCAAAATGTCCATATACAGAGAGCTAGCTACAGAACTGACAAGTCCAATATGTTCATATACAAAGAACTACCTACATGACAGAGTAGTGCTACATTTCCATATACAGAGTACTAGCCACATGGCAGATAAGTCCAATATGTTCATATACTGAGATTTAGCTACATGGCAGATGAGTCCAACATGTGCATATTTAGAGAGCTAGCTACAAGACAGATGAGTCCAACATGTTCATACACAGAGAGCGGGCTACATGGCTGATGAGTCTAACCTAACCAAATAATGGGAGGTAACTACATGGCAGACAAGTCCAATATGTCTATGTACCAACAAATACCTACATGGTGGATCAGTACAATGTATCCATACACAGAAAGATAGCTACATTGCAGACGAGACCAAATTGTCCAAATTCAGAGAGATCGCTGCATGGCAGAATAGTGCAACATATCCTTATACAGAGTTCTAACCATATGGAAAATGAGTCCACTGGGTCAATATACTTTGAGCTCATTACATGGCAGAGTAGTCCAACTTGTCTATAAACAAAGTTCTAACTACATGGCATATGAGTCCAACATGGCCATATACTGAGAGTCAGCTTCATGGCAGATGAGAAACACATGTGTACATTTAGAGGACTAGCTACAAGGCAGATGTGTCCAAGATGTGGATACACAGAAAGCAGGCTACATGGCTGATAAATCAAACATGTCCATATACTGAAAACTGTTGCATGGCACACAAGCCCATTATGTTGATATACAGAGTGCTACTTATGTGGCAGGTGATTCCAACATGTACATACACTGAGAGCTAGCTACATGGCAGTGTAGTCCAGCATGTCAAAATACAGAGTACTAGCAACATGGTAGATGAGTCCAACATGTCCTTATACAGAGATCTAGCTACATAGCAGACAAGTTCAATATATTCATCTACAGAGAGTTACCTACATGAAAGACCACTCCAAAATATCCATGAACAAAGAGCTAGCTACATGACAAATGAGTCCAAAATGTCCTTATAAAGAGAGCTTGCTAAATGTCAGAGTAGTGCAAGATTTCCATATACAGAGTTCTAGCTACATGCCAGTTGAGTCCAAAGTGTCCATAAACTGAGAGCTATCTACATGGCATATTAGTCCAACATTTCCATATACAGTGTACTAGCTACATGGCAGATGAGTCCAACTTGTCCATATAATGAGAGCTAGCTACATGGCAGAGTAATCAAACATGCCTATATACATAGTACTCACTACATGGCAGATGAGTCCCACATGTCGATATACTGACAGCTACATGGCAGACGAGTCCAACATGTGTATAATTAGAGGGCGAGCTATAAGGCAAATGAATCCAAGATGTTCATACACAGAGAGCTGGCTACATGGGTGATGAGTCCAACATGTCCATATACTGAGAGCAAGCTATATGGCAGAGAAATGCAATATGTACATATACAGAGAGCTAAGCACAGGGCAGATCAGTTCAACATATCCATACATAGAGAGCTAGCTACATTGTAGCCGAGTCCAAAATATCCATATACAGAGAGCTAACTACTTGGCAAAGTAATGCAACTTTTACATATACAAAGTTCTAACTACATGGGAGATGAGTCCAATATGTTCATATTCAGAGAGCTAGATACCTCGCAGGGTTGTGCAACACTTCCATATACAGAATTCTAGCTACATGGCAGTTGAGTCCAACATATGTATATATTGAGGACTAGCTACAAGGCAGAGTAGTCCAACATGTTCATACAGAGTGAGATTTCTACATGTCTGATGAGTCCCACATGTCCTTATACAGGGAGATAGCTACATGGCAGATAAGTCCTATATGTTCATATACAGAGAGCTACAGACATGGCAGATCAGTCCAACATATCCAAGCACAGAGAGCTATCTACATAGCTGATGAGTCCAATATGTCCATATATAGAGAGCTAGCTACATGGCAGAGTAGCGCAATAGTTACATATACCGAGTACTAGCTACAAGGTAGATGAGTCCAACATGTACATATACTGAGAGTTCGCTACATGACAGATGTGTCCAACATGTGTATATTTAGAGGACTAGCTATAAGGCAGATGAGTCCAACATGTTCATACACAGAGAGTTGGCTATATGGCTGATGAGTCCAACATGTCCATATAGAGACAGCTAGCTACATGGAAGACAAGTCTAATATATTCATATACAAAGAGGTACCTAAATGGCAGATCAGTCCAACATATCCATACACAGACAGCTAGCTACGTGACAGACGAGTCCAAAATTTCCATATATATAGCTAGCTACATGTCAGAGTAGTGCAATATTTCCATATACAGAGTTCTAGCTACATGTCAGTGAGTCCAACGTGTCCATATACTGAGAGCTAGCTACATGGCTGATGAGTTCAATATGTCCATATACAGAGTACTAGCTACATGGAAGATAAGTCCAATATGTCCATATACTGTGTGTTACCTAACAGTCAAACAAGTACAACATGTGTATATATAGAGGACTCGATACAAGGCAGAGGAGTCCAACATGTTTATACAGAGAGAGCTGGCCACATGGCTGATGAGTCCAACATGTCCGTATTCAGAGAGGTACGTGCATGGCAGAGAAGACCAATATGTTCATATACAGAAAGCTACCGACATAGCATATCAGTCCAACATATCCATGCACAGAGAGCTAGCTACATGTCAGACGAGTCCAAAATGTCCCTATATAGAAGGTAGTTACATGGCAGTGTAGTGAAAAATTTCCATATACAGAGTTGTAGCTACATGGCAGATGAGTCCAATGTGTCCATATACTGAGACCTACCTGCTGGCTAGAGAAGTCCAACATGTCCATATACAGAGTACTAGCTACATGGCAGATGAGTCGAACATGTCCATATATTGAGAATTAGCTATATGGCAGATGAATCTAACATCTGTATATTTAGAGGGCTAGCTACAAGGCAGATGAGTCCAACATGTTCATACACAGAGAGTCCAACCTGTCCATATACTGAGAGCTAGCTACGTGGCCTACAAGTTCAATATATACATATACATAGAGCTATCTATATGGCAGATCACACCAACATATACATACATAGAGAGCTAGCTACATGGCAGATGAGTCCAAAATGTCCATATACAGAGAGCTAGGTACATGGCAAAATATTGCAACATTTACATATACAGAGTTATAGCAATATGATAGATGAGTCCAATGAGTTCACCTACTGATAGCTAGCTACATGGCTGAGAAATCCAACATGTCCATATACAGAGTTCTAGTTACATGGCAGATAAGTCCACGGTGTCCATATACTGAGAGTTAACTACATGGCAGATGAGTCCAACAAGTGTATATTTAGATGGCTAGCTACAAGGCAAATGATTCCAACATGTTTATACACAGAGAGATGGCTACATGGCTGATGAGTCCAACATGTTCATACACAGAGAGCTGACTACATGGCTAATGAGTCCAACAGGTCCATATACTGAGAGCTGTTACATGGAAGAAAATTCCAATATGTTCATATACAGAGAGCTACTTACATGGCAGATGAGTCCAAAGTGTCCATACACTGAAAGCTAGCTACATGGCAGTGTAGTCCAACATGTCCATATACAGAGTACGAGCTACTTGGCAGATGAGTCCAACATGTTAATTTACAGAGATCTAGCTATATGGCAGACAAGTCCAATATATTCATCTACAGAGAGTTACCTACATGACAGATCACTCAAATATATCCATGCACAGAGGGCTAGCTACATGGCAGACGAGTCCAAAATGTCCATATACAGAGAGCTAG
>NW_006408704.1:481862-483764 GCF_000296735.1 Chrysochloris asiatica
CACAGAGGGCTAGCTACATGGCAGACGAGTCCAAAATGTCCATATACAGAGAGCTAGCTACATGGAAGAGTAGTGCAACATTTCCATATACAGAGATCTAGCTACAAGGCAGATGATTCCAACATGTTCATATACAGAGAGATAGCTACATGGCACAGTAGTGCAACATTTCCATATACAGAGTTCAAGCTTCATGGCAGATGTGTCCAACGTGTTCATATACAGAGCGCTAGCTACATGGCTGAATAGTCCAACATGTCCATATACAGAGTACTAGCTATATGCCAGACGAGTCCAACATATCCATATACTGAAATTTAGATATATGACAGATGAGTCCAACATATGTATATATAGAGGATTAACTACAAGGCAGATGAGTCCAACATGTCCATGCAGAGGGAGCTGGCTACATGTCTGATGAGTTCAACATGTTCATATTCAGAAAGCTAGCTACATGACAGACAAGTCCAATATGTTTATGTATCGAGAAGTACCTACATGGAAGATCAGTGCAACATATTCTTGCACAGAGAGCTAGTTACATGGCAGACGAATCCAAAATGTCCATATACAGAGAGATAGCTACATGGCACAGTAGTGCAACTTTTCCATATACAGAGTTCAAGCTGCATGGCAGATGAGTCCAATATGTCCATATACTAAGAGCTAGTTACATGGCAGACAAGTCCAAAATGTCCATAAACAAAGTTCTAGCTACATGGCAGATGAGTCCAACATATCCATATATGGAGAGTTAGCTACTTGGCAGATGAGACCAATATGTTTATATTTGGAGGGCTAGCTACAAGGCAGATGAGTCCAAGATGTTGAGACACAGAAAGTTGGCTACATTCCTGATAAGTTCAACATGTCCTTATACTGATAGCTGGTACATGGCAGTCAAGTCCAATATGTTCATATACAGAGAGATACTTACATAGCAGATGAGTCCAACGTGTCTATATACAGAGTTCTAGATACATAGCCGATGAGTCTAATGTGTCCATATACTGGAGTACTCTACCTGGCTGAGTAGTCCAGCATGTCCATATACAGAGTACTAGCTATATGCCAGGTGAGTCCAACATATCCATATACTGAGAGTTAGCTACATGGCAGATGAGTCCAACATGTGTATATATAGAGGACTAGCTACAAGGCAGATGAGTCCAACATATTCATGCAGAGTAAGCTGGCTACATGGATGATGAGTCCAACATGTCCATATACAGAGAGCTAGCTTCATGGCAGACAAGTCCAATATGTTCATATCCAGAGAACTACCCACATGGCAGATCAGTCCAAAATATCCATGCACAGAGAACTAGCTACTTGGTAGTCGTGTCCAACATGTCCATGTACTGAGAGTTAGCTACAAGCAGATGATTCCAACATGTGTATATATAGAGGACTAGCTACAAGGGAGATGAGTCCAACATGTTCATGCAGATAAATCTGGGTACATGGATGATGAGTCCAAAATGTCCTTATACAGAGAGCTAGCTACATGGCAGACAACTCCATTAAGATCATGTACAGGGAGCTATCTATATGGCAGGTCAGTTCAATATATCCATAGACAGACAGCTAACTACATGGCAGACGAGTCCAAAATATCCATATACAGAGCTAGCTACATGGCAGAGTAGTGCAATATTTCCATATACAGAGTTCTAGCTACATGGCAGATGATTCCAATGTGTCCATATACTGAGAGCTAGCTACATGGCAGATGAGTCAAATATGTCCATATAAAGAGTACTAGGTACATGGCAGATGAGTCCAACATGCCTATATACTGAGTGTTAACAAACTGTCTGACAAGTCCAACATGTGTATATACAGAAGACTAGCTACAAGGCAGATGAATCCAACATGTTTATACAGCTAGAGCTGGCT
>NW_006408704.1:483864-484550 GCF_000296735.1 Chrysochloris asiatica
TACATGGCAGAGTAGTCCAACATGTCCATATACAGAGTACTAGCTACATGTCAGATGAGTCCAACATGTCCATATACTGAGAGTTAGCTACATGGCAGATTAGTAAAACATGTGTATATATAGAGGACTTGCTCAATGCAGATGAGTCCAACATGTTCACACAGAGAGAGCTGGTTATATGGCTGATGAGTCCAACATATCCATATACTGGGAGTTAGCTACGAAGCAGATAAGTCCAACATATGAATATTTAGAGTACTAGCTACATGGAAGGTGAGTCCAAGATGTCCATATACTGAGAGCTAGCTATATGGCAAAGTAGTCCAACATGTCCATATACAGAGTTGTAGATACATGGCAGATGAATCCAACATGTCCGTATACTGAGAATTAGCTTCATTGCAGATGAGTCCAACATGTGTATGTTTAGAGGGCTAGCTACAAGGCACATGAGTCCAACATGTTCATAGACAACAAGCTGGCTACATGGCAGATGAGTCCAACATGTTCATGTACTCGGAGTTAGCTTTGTAGCAGATGAGCCAACATATGAATATTTAGAGTACTAGTTACATGGCAGATGAGTCCAACGTGTCCTTATACTGAGAGCTAGCTACAGTTCAGAGCAGTCCAATATGTCCATATACAGAGTACTAGCTCCAAAGCAGATGAGTCCAACATGTCCA
>NW_006408704.1:484735-488713 GCF_000296735.1 Chrysochloris asiatica
TCCAACATGTGTATATATAGAGGACTAGCTACAAGGCAGATGAGTCCAACATGTTCATACAGAGAGAGCTGGCTACATGGCTGATTAGTCCAACGTGTCCATATACTAAGAGTTAGCTACATGGAAGATGAGTACAACATATACATACGCTGAGAGTTAGCTACATGGCAGATGAGTCCAACGTGTTTATATACAGAGGATAAGATACAAGGCAAGTGAATCAAACATGTTCATACACAGAGAACTGGCTACATGACTGATGAGTACAACATTTCCATATACAGAGAGCTAGCTACATGGTAGCAAGTCCAATATGTTCATGTACACAGAGCAATCTACATGGCAATCCAGTCTATCATATCCATACACAGAGAGCTAGCTGCATGGCAGACGCATCAAAAATAGCCCTATACAGAGAGTGAGCTACATGGCAGAATAGTGCCTCATTTCCCTAAACTGAGTTCTAGCTACATGAGAGATGATTCTAAAGTGTCCATATACAATGAGTAAGCTACATGGCAGAGTAGTCCAACATGTCCATATAAAGATTACTAGCTAAATTGCAGTTGGGTCCAAGAGAGTTAGCTACATGGCAGATGAGTCCAACATGTGCATATATAGAGGACTATCTACAAGGCAGATGAAGCCAGTATGTCCATATATTGAGAGTTATCTACATGGCTGATGAGTCCAACATGTCAATATACATAGAACTAGCTACATGTTATACAATTCCAGTATGTTCATATACAGAGAGCTACCTACATAGCAGATCAATCCAACATATCCATGCACAGAGAGCTATCTACATTACAGACGAGTCCAAAATGTGAATATACAGACAGCTAGCTACATGGTAGAGTAGTGCAAAATTTCCACATACAGAGTTCTCACTATATGACAGATGAGTCCAACGTGTCCCTATACAGAGAGATAGCTACAAGACAGAGTAGTCCAACATGTACAAATACAGAGTACTGGCTACATGGCAGATGGGTCCAACATGTCCATATACTGAGAGTTAGCTACATGGCAGATGAGTCCAACATTTATATATAAAGAGGACTAGCTGCAAGGCAGATGAGGCCAACATGTTCATATACTGGGAGTTTCTACATGGATGATGAGTCCAATATGTCAATATACAGAGAACTAGGTGCAGGGTAGACATCCAATATGTTCATATACAGAGAGCTACTTACATGGCAGATCATTCCAACATATCCATGCACAGAGAGCTATCTACATTACAGACAAGTCTAAAATGTTCATATACAGAGAACTAGCTACATGGAAGAGTAGTGCAACATTTCCATGTACAGTTTTCGCTGCATGGCAGATGAGCCCAACGTGTCCCTATACAGGTAGCTAGCTACATGGCAGAGTAGTCCAACATGTTCAAATACAGAGTACTGGCTACATGGAAGATGGGTCCTACATATCCATATAGTGAGAGTTAGTTACATGGCATATGAGTCCAACATGTGTATATATAGAGGACTAGCTATAAGGCAGATTCATCTTACATGTTCACACAGAGACAGCTGGCTACATGACTGATGAGTCCAATATGTTCATATTCAGTAAGCTATCTACATGGCAGATCAGTCCAACCTATCCATGCACAGAAATAGCTACATTGCAGGCGTGTTCAAAATGTCCATATATAGAGAGCTAGCTACATGGTAGAGGAGTGCAGCATTTCCATATACAGAGTTCCAGCTAAATGGAAGATGAGTCCAATGTTTCCATATACTGAGTGCTATCTACATGGAAGTGTATCTCAACATATACCATATACAGAGTACTAGCTACATGGCCAATGAGTTGAACATGTGTATATATAGAGGACTAGCTACAAGGCAGATGAATCCAACATGTTCATACACAGAGAGCTGGCTTCGTGGCTGATCTGTCCAACATGTCCATATACAGAGAGCTAGATACATGACAGAGTAGTGAAACATTTACATATAGAGAGCACTAGCTACATGGCAGATGAGTCCAAAGTGTCCGTTAACTGAGAGCTAATTACATGGCAGAGAAGTCCAGCATTTTCATACACAGAGTACTAGCTACATGGTAGATGAGTCCAACATGTCCTTATACTGAGAGTTAGCTCCATGACAGACGAGTCCACATGTGTATATATAGAGGACTAGCTATGAGGCAGATGAGCCCAACATGTTCATACAGAAAGAGCTGGGTACATGGCTGATGACTCCAACATGTCCAAATACAGAGAGCTAGATGCTTGGCAGATGATTCCAACGTGTCCTCTTACTGACAGCTAGCTACATGGCAGAGTTGTCCATTATGTCCATTTACAGAGTATTAGCTAAATGGCAGGTGAGTCTCACATGTCCATATAGTGAGAGTTAGATACATGGCCGATGAGTCAAACGTGTGAATATTTAGAGGGCTAGCTACAAGGCAGATGAGTTGAACATGTTCATACACAGAGTTCTGACTATATGGCTGATGAGTCAAACATGTCCATATACAGAGAGCTAGCTATATGGCAGGCAAGTCCAAAATGTCCTTATACAGAGAGTTAGCTACATGGCAGATGATTGCAACATTTCCATATACTGACAGATAGCTACATGGTAGAGTCATCCAAAATTTCATATACAGAGTACTAGCTACATGCATGATTAGTCCAACATTTCCATATAATGAGAATTAGCAACATGGCAAATGAGTCAACATGTGTATATATAGAGGACTAACTAGAAGGAAGATGAGACCAACATGTTCATACAGAGAGATCTGACTTCATGGCTGATGAGTTCAACATGTCCATATATTGAGAGCTAGCTACATGGTAGACAAGTCCAATATGTTCAAATTGAGAGAGCTACATGCACAGCTGATCAGTCGAACATATCATTCACATTGAGCTAGCTACATGGCAGACAAGTGCAAAATATTCATATAGGGAGAGCTAGCTACATGGCAGAGTAGTACAACATTTCCATATACAGAGTTCTATCCATATGGTAGGTGAGTCCAATGCGTCCATATAAAGAGAGCTATCTACATGGCAGACAAGTACAAAATGTCCATATAGAGAGAGCTAGCTACATGGCACATGACTCCAACATGTCAATATACTGACAGCTAGCTACATGGCAGAGTTGTGTATCATTCCCATATACAGACTACTAGCTACATGGCAGATGAGTCCAACATGTCCATATACTGAGAGTTAGCTACATAACAGATGAGTCCACCATGTGTATATATAGAGTACGAACTATAAGGCAGATGAATTCAACATGTTCATACACAGAGAGCTGGCTACATGCCTGATGAGTCCAACATGTCCATCTACTGGGAGTTAGTTATATGGCAGACAAGTCCAATATGTTAATATACAGAGAGATACCTATATGTGAGATCAGTCCAAAATATCCATGCACAAAGAGCTAGCTACATGGCAAACGAGTTCAAATTGTCCATACACAGAGAGCTAGCTACATGGCAGAGTAGTTCAAAATTTCCATATACAGAGTTCAAGCTACATTGCCGGTGAATCAAACGTGTCAATATATTGAGATCTAGCTAAATGGCAGAGTACTCCAACTTTTCCATATACAGAGTTATAGCTCCATGGCAGATGAGTCCATCATGTCCATATACTGAGTGACAGCTACTTGGCAGATGAGTCCAACGTGTGTATATATAGAGCTACAAGACAGATGAGTCCAACATGTTAATACAGAGAGAGCTGGCTACATGCTGATGAATCCAACTTGTCCATATACAGAGAACTAGCTACAATGCAGAATTTTTCAATATGCTCAAATAGAGAGAGCTACTTACATGGCAGATCAGTCCAACATATCCATGCACAGTGAGCTAGCTATATAGCAGACGAGTGCAAAACGTCCCTATACAGAGAGCTAGCTACATGGCAGAGGCATCAAACATTTACATTTACAGAGTACTAGCTACATGACAGATGACTGAAAC
>NW_006408704.1:488813-491785 GCF_000296735.1 Chrysochloris asiatica
ATGGCTGATGAGTCCACCATGCTCATATAGAGAGAGTTAGCTATATGGCAGAAAAGTACAATATATTCATATACAGAGAGATACCTAGATGTCAGATCAGTCCAACATATCCATGCCGAGAGTGCCAGCTACATGGCAGAAGAGTCCAAAATGTCCATATACAGAGAGCTAGCTACATGACAGAGTAATACAACATTTCCATATACAGGGTTCTAGCTACATGGCAGGTGAGTCAACTGTGTCCATATACTGAGATATAGCTATATAGCTACATGGTAGAGTAGTCCATCATGTCCTTATACCAAGTACTAGCTACATGGCAGCCAAGTCCAAAATGTCCATATACAGATTGTTAGCTATATGGAAGATGAGTCCAATATGTGTAAACGTAGAGATCTAGCTACAAGGCAGATGAATCCCACATATTAATACAGAGAGAGATGACAACATGGTTGATGAGTCCAACATGTCCATATAAAGAGAGCTACCTACATGGCAGTCAAGTCCAATATGTTCAAATATGGCAGACAAGTGCAAAATGGCCATATACAGAGAGCCAGCTACATGGTAGAGTAGTGCAACATTTCCATATACAGGGTACTAACTACATGACAGATGAGTCCAACATGTCCATATACTGAGAGTTAGCTACATGGCAGATGAGTTCAACATGTGTATATAGAGAGAACTAGCTACAAGGCAGATGAGTCCAACATGTTCATACAGAGAGAGCTGGCTATATGGCAGATGAGTCCAACATGTCCATATACAGAGAGCCAGCTACATGTCAGATGATTCCAACATGTTCTTATACTGACAGCTAGCTACATGACAGAAACGTCCATCATGTCCATATACAGTGTACTAGCTTCATGGCAGGTAAGTCCAACATGTCCATATACTTAAAGTTAGCTGCATTGCAGATGAGTCCAACATGTGTATATATAGGGGACTTGCTACAAGACAGATGATTCCAACATGTTCATACACAGAGAGCTGATTACATGGCTGATGAATCCATCACGTCCATATACTGAAAGCTAGCTACATGGGAGACAAGTCCAATATGTTCATATACAGAGAGTTTCCTATATGTCAGATCAGTCCAACATTTCCTTGCACAGAGATCTAGGTACATGGCAAAGAAGTCCAATATGTCCATATACTGAGAGTTAGCTACATGGCAGATAAGTCTAACATGTGTATATATAAAGATCTAGCTACAGGGCATATGAGTCCAAAGTGTCCATATACTGAGTGCTAGCTACATTGCAGAGAAGTCCAACATTTCCATATACAGAGTACTGGCTACATGGCAGAGTAATCCAACATGTCCATATACTTAGAGCTAGCTACATGGCTGAGTATTCCAACCTGTCCTTATATATAGTACAAGCTACCTGGCAGATGAGTCCAACATGTCCATAAACTGAGAGTTCGCTACATGGCAGATGAGTTCAACATGTGTATATATAGAGGACTAAATACAAGGCAGATGAGTCCAACATCTTCATACAGAGAGATCTGGCTACATGGCCAATGAGTTCAACATGTCCATATAGTGACAGCTAGCTACATGGCTGAGTATTCCATCCTGTCCTTATAGATAGTACAAGCTACCCGGCAGATGAGTCCAACATGTCCATATACTGAGAGTTCGCTACATGGCAGATGAGTTCGACATGTGTACATAAAGAGGACTAGCTACAAGGCAGTTGAGTCCAACATCTTCATACAGAGAGATCTGGCTACATTTCCATATATGGAACTCTAGCTACATGGCAGATGAGACCAACGTTTCCATATACTGAGAGCGAGGTTTATGGCATAGTAATCCAACATGTCCATATACAGAGTACTAGCTACATGGAAGATGAGTTCAACATGTCCATATACTGAGAGTTAACAACATGGCAGATGAGTCCAGCATGTGTATATATAGAGGACTAACTTCAAGGCAGATGAGTCCAACATGTTTATATAGAGAAGGCTGTCTACATGGCTGATGTTTCCAACATGCCCATATACAGAGAGTTAGCTATATGTCAGAGAAGTCCCATATGCATATACAGAGAGCTACCTACATGGCAGATCAGTCCAGCATATCTATGCACACAGAGCCACCTACATGGCAGATAAGTCCAAAATGTCCATATACAGTGATAGCTACATGGCAGAGTAGGGCAATATGTCCATATACAGAGTTCTAGCTACATGGCATAGGAGTCCAACGTGTCCATATACTGAGAGCTAGCTACATAGCAGAATAGTCCAAAATGTCCATATCCAGAGTAATAGCTACATGGCCGATGATTAACACATGTCCATATACTGAGAGCTAGCTACATGTCAGATAAGTCCAACATGTGTACATTTAGAGGACTGGCAACGAGGCAGATGAGTCCAACATGTTCATACAGAGAGAGGTGGATACACGGCTGATGAGTCCAACATGTCCATATACAGAGAGCTAGCTACATGGCAGACAAGTCCAATATGTTGATATACAGAGAGCTACCTATATGGCAGATCAGTCCAACATAACCCTGCATGGAGAGCTAGCTACATGGCAGACAAGTTACAAAATGTCCATATACAGAAAGCTAGCTGTATACAGAGATCTAGCTACATGGCAGATGAGTCCAACGTGTCCATATACTAAGAGCTAGCTACATGGTCAAGTAGTCCAACACGTCGATATCCAGAGTACTAACCACATGACAGATACGTCCAACATGTCAATATACTGAGAATTAGCTGTATGGCAGATAAGTCCAACATGTGTATATTTAGAGGAATAGCAGCAAGGCAGGTGAGTCCAAAAACTCATACTGAGAGAGCTTACTACATGGCTGATGAATCCAACATGTCCATATATTGAGAGCTTGCTACATGGCAGACAAGTTCAATATATTCATATACTTAAAGCTACCTACATGGCAGATCTGTCCAACATATCCATGTACAGAGAG
>NW_006408704.1:491885-494916 GCF_000296735.1 Chrysochloris asiatica
AGAGAGATAGCCACATGGCAGACAAGTCCAAAATGTCCATATACAGAGAGCTAGCTACATGGCAGAGTAGTGCAACATTTCCATATACAGAGTTCTAGCTGCATGGCAGATGAGTCCAACGTGTCTGTATACTGAGAGATAGCTACAAGGTAGAGTAGTATTACATGTCCATATACAGAGTACTATCTACATGGAAGATGAGTCCAACGTGTCCATATATTGAGAGTTAGCTACATGACCGATGGGTCCAACATATGTATATTTAGAGGGCTCAATACAAGGGAGATAATTCCAAAATGTTCATGCACAGTGAGCTGGCTACATGGCTGAGGAGTCCAATATGTCCATATACTGAGAGCTAGCTACAATGCAGACAATTCCAATATGCTCATATATAGAGTGCTACCTACATGGCAGATCAGTCCAACATATCCATATACAGAAAGCTAGCTACTTGGCAGACGAGTCCAAAATGTCCATATACAGAGAGCTAGCCACATGGCAGAGTAATGCAACATTTCCATTTACAGAGTTCTAGCTACATGGCAGATGAGTCCAACATGTGCTTATACAGAGAGCTAGCTACATGGCAGAGTATTACAACATGTCCATATACAGAGTACTAGCCAGATGATATATGAATCCAACATGTGTATATATAGAGGACTAACTACGAGGTAAATGAGTCCAACATGTTCATACAGAGAGTGCTGCCTACATGGCTGATGTGTCCAATGTGTCCATATAATGAGGGCTAGCTACATGACAGACAAGTCCAATATGTTCATATACAGAGAGCTGCCGACATGGCAGGTCAGTCCATCATATACATGTGCAGACATCTAGCTACATGCCAGATGAGTACAAAATGTCTTTATACAGAGAGCTAGCTACATGGCAGAGTAGAGCAACATTTCCATATACACAGTACTAGCTACATGGCAGATAAGTCCAATGTGTCCACGTACTAAGAGCTAGCTATATGGCAGAGTAGTCCAACATGTCCATATACAGTGTACTAGCTACATGGCTGAGGAGTCCAACATTTTCACGTACGGAGAGCTTGCTAAATGGCAGACAAGTCCAATATATTCATATACAAAGAGCTACCTATATGGCTGATCAGTCCAACATATCCATGTAGACAGAGCTAGCTACATGGCAGACAAGTCCAAAATGTCCATATATAGAGGTAGCTACATGGCAGAGTAGTGCAACATGTCCATACACAAATTTCTACCTACATGGCAGATCAGTCCCACATATCCAAATACAGAAAGCTAGCTACATGGCAGACAAGTCCAAAATGTCCTTATACAGAGAGCTAGCTACATGGTCGAGTAGATCAACATTTCCGTATATAGAGTTCTTGTTAAATGGCAGATGAGTCCAACGTGTCCATATACTGAGAGCTAGCTACATGGCAGAGTACTGCAACATTTTCATTTACAGTGTTCTAGCTATATGGCAGAATAGTTTAACTTGTCCATATACTGAAAGCTAGCTACGTGGCAGAGTAGTCCAACATGTCCATATATAGGGTTCTAGCTACATGGCAGATGAGATCAACATATCCATATACTGAGAGCTAGCTAAAATGCAGAGTATTGTAACATTTACATATACAGAGTTTAAGCTACATGGTAGATAAGTCCACCGTATCCATATACTGAGAGCTAGCTACATGGCAGAGTAGCCCATCATGTCCATATATTGAAACAACTACATTGCAGATGAATCCAACAAGTGTATATTTTGATGGCCAGCTACAAGGAAGATGTGTGCATCTCGTTCATCCACAGAGAGCTGGCTAGATGGCAGATGAGTCCAACATGTCCATATACTGAGAGTTAGCTACGTGACAGATGAGTCCAACATATGAATATTTAGAGGGATAGCTAAATGGCTGTCAAGTCCAATAATTACATATACAGAGAGCTTACTACATAGTAGATCAGTCCATAATATCCATACAGAGTGAAAGCAACATGGCAGACGAGTACAAAATGTACATGTACACAGAGCTGGCTACATGGCATTGTAGTGCAACATTTCCATATACAAAATTCTAGCTACTGGGCAGATGAATCCATTGTGTCCATATACAGAGAGCTAGGTACATGGCAGAGTAGTGCATCATTACCATATACAGATTTCTAGCTACAATGCAGAGTAATGCATCATTTCAATATACAGAGTTCTAGCTACATAGCAAAGGACTCTAACGTGTTCAAATTCATATAGCTAGCTACAAGGCAGAGTAGTCCAACATCTACATATACAGAGTACTTTATACATGGTAGATGATTCTAACATGTATATATAAAGGGCTAGCTACAACTCAGATGAGTGCAACATGTTCATATACAGGGAGCTGGATACATGCCTGATGATTCCAACATGTCCATCAGCTGAGAGCTAGCTATATGACAGACAAGTCCAATAAGTTCATATACAGAGAGCTACCTACATGGCAGGTCAGTCCCACATATCCATGTACAGAAAGCTAGCTACATGGCAGATGAGTCCAAAATGTCCTTATACAGAGAGCTAGCTACATGGTAGAGTAGCACAATATTTCCATATGTAGAGTTCAAGTTACTGAGAGCTAGCTAAATGGCAGAGTAGTGCAACATTTCCATTTACAGGGTTCTAGCTACATGGCAGATGAGTAAAACGTGTCCATATACTGAGAGCTAACTACATGGCAGAGTAGTCCAACATGTCCATATACAGGATTCTAGCAACATGGCAGATGAATTCAACGTGTCCATATACAGAGAGCTAACTACATGGCAGAGTAGTGTAACACTTCCATATACAGAGTTCTAGCTACATGGCAGTGTAGTCAAACATGTCCATATATTGAGAGCTAGATAAATGGCAGAGTAGTCTAACATGTCCATATACGGAGTTCTAGCTACATGGCAGATGAGTCCAATATATACAAATACTGAGTGTTTGCTTCATGGGAGATGAGTCCAACATGTGTATATTTTGAGGGCAAGCTACAAGGAAGATGAGTCCAACT
>NW_006408704.1:496421-509414 GCF_000296735.1 Chrysochloris asiatica
ATGGCAGAGTAGTCCAACATGTCCATATACTGAGTTCTAGCTACATGGCTGATGACTCCAACATGTCCATATACTGAAAGTTAGCTTCATGGGAGATGAGTCCAACGTGTATATATTTATAGGACTAGCTAGAAGGCAGATGAGACCAACTTCTTAATACACAGAGAGCTGGCTACATGGCAGATAAGTACAATATTTTCATATACAGAGAGCTACCTACATGGCAGACAAGTCCAATATGTTCATATACAGAGAGCTACATACATGGCAGATCAGTCCAACATATCCATGCACAGAGAGCTAGCTACATGGCTGACAATTCCAAAATGTCCATATATAGAGAGACAGCTAATTGGAAGAGTAGTGCAACATTTCCATGTACAGAGTTCTAGCTCAATGGCAGGTGAGTCCAACCTGTCCATATATTGAGAGCTATCTACATAGCAGAGTAGTCCAACATGTCCATATACTGAGAGTTAGCTACATGTCAGATCAGTCCTACATATGTATATTTAGAGGGCTAGCTACAAGGCAGATGAGTCCAATATGTTCATACACAGAGAGCTGGATACGTGGCAAATCAGTCCAACATATCCATGTAGAGAGAGCTGGCTACATGTCAGATGAGTCCAAAATGTGCATATCCAGAGATAACTGCATGACAGAGTAGCACAACATTTCCATATACAGAATTCTAGCTACATTGCAGATGAGTCCAATGTGTCCATATACTGAGAGATAGCTACATGGCAGAGTATTCCAACATGTCCATATACAGGGTATTAGCTAAATGGCAGACAAGTCCAATATGTTCATATACAGAGAGCTACCTACATGGTAAATCAGTCTAATATATCATGTACAAAAAGCTAGGTAAATGGCAGACAGATCTAAAATGTCCATATACAGAGTGCTAACTATATGGCAGAAAAGTGCAACATGACCATATACAGAGTTCTATCTACATTTCAGATGTGTCCAACATGTCCATATACTGAAAGCTAGCTACATGGCAGAGTAGTCCAACATGTCCATATACAGAATACTGGTTACATGGCAGATGAGTCTAACATGTCTGTATACTGAGAGTTAACTGCATGGCAGATGACTTTAACATGTGTATATTTAGATGGCTCGCTGAAAGGCTGAGGAGTCCAACATGTTCATTCACAGACAGCTGGGTATATGGCTAATGAGTCCAACATGTCCATATACTGAGAGCTAACTCTATGTCAGACAAGTCCAATATGTTCATATACAGAGAGCTACTCACATGGCAAATCATTCCAACATATCCATGTACAGAACGCTAGCTATATGGCAGACGAGTCCAAAATGTCCATATACAGAGAGCTTGCTACATGACAGAGTAGTGCAACATTTCCATACACAGATTTCTAGCTACATGGCCAATGACTCCAGCGTGTCCATATAATGAGAGCTAGCTACATGGTGTGGTAGTCCAACATGTCCATATACAGAGTACTAGCTACATGACAGATGAATCGAACATATCCATGTACTAAAAGTTAGCTACATGACAGATGAGTCCAACATGTGTATACATAGAGGACTAACTACAAGGAAGATGATACCTACATGGCAGATCAGTCTAACATATCTATGTACAAAGTGCTAGCTACGTGGCGGACGAGTACAAAATGTCCATATACAGAAAGCTAGCTACATGTCAGAGTAGTGCAACATTTCCATATACAAAGTTCTAGCAACTTGGCAGAATAGTCCAACGTGTCCATTACAGAGAGCTAGCTACATGGCAAAGTAGTGCAACATTTCCACATAAAGAGTTCTAGCTACACGACAGATGAGTCAAATATGTTAATAAACAGAGATCTGGCTACATGGCTGATGTGTTCAACATGTCCATATACTGAGAGCTAGCTACATGGCAGACAAGTCCAATATGTGCATATACAGAGACCTACCGACATGGCAGATCAGTCCAACATATCCATGCACAGAGATCTAGCTACATGGCAGACGAGTACAAAATGTCCTTATACAGAGAGCTAGCTATATGGCAGAGTAGGGCAACATTTTCATATATAGAATTTTATCTACATGGCAGATGAGTTCAACGTGTCCATATATTGAGAGCCACCTACATGGTAGAGTAGTCCAACATGTTCATATACATAGTACTAAGTACTTAGCAGATAAGTCCAACATGTCCATATACTGAGAGTTAGCAACATGGAGATGAATCCAACATGTGTATATTTAGAGGGCTCGTTACAAGGCAGATGAGTCCATCATGTTCACACACAGAGATCTGGCTACATAGCTGATGAGTCCAACGTGCCCATATACAGAGAGCTAGCTACATGGCAGTGTAGAGCAACATTTCCATATACAGAGTCGTAGCTACATGGCAGATGAGTCCAACATATCTATATACTGACAGCTAGCTACATGGCAGAGTAGACCAAAATGTCCATATACATACTACTGGTCACATGGCAGAAGAGTCCAACATGTGTATATATAGAGGACTAGCTACAAGGCAGTTGAGTCCAACATGTTCATACAGAGAGAGCTGGCTATATTTCCGATGAATCCAACATGTCCATATATTCATAGCTAGCAATATGGCAGACAAGTCAAATATGTTCATATACAGAGAGCTCTCTACATGGCAGATCATTCCAACATATCCATGTACAGAAAGCTAGCTACATGGCAGACGAGTCCAAAATGTTCATATACAGAAAGCTACCCACATGGCAGAGTAATGCAACATTTCCATGTATAGAGTTCGAGCAACTTTGAAGATGAGTCCAACGTGTCTATATAATGAGAGCTAGCTACATGGCAGAGTAGTACAACATGTCCATATACAGAGTACTAGCCACATGACATATAAGTCCAACATGTGTATATATAGAGGACTTACTACAAGGCAGATGAGTCCAACAAGTTCATACAGAGAGAGCTGGCTACATAGTTGATGTGACAAATATGTCCATATACTGAGAGAGCTAGCATCATGACAGACAAGTCCAATATGTTCATATACAGAGAGCTACCGACATGGCAGGTCAGTCCATAATATACATGCACAGAGATCTAGCTACATGCCAGACGAGTTCAAAATGTCTTTATACAGAGAGCTAGCTACATGGCAGAGTAGAGCAACATTTCCATATACAGAATACTAGCTTCATGGCAGATGAGTCCAACGTGTCCTTGTACTAAGAGCAAGCTATATGGCAGAGTAGTCCAACATGTCCTGTGAATCCAACATGTCCACAGACTGAGAGTTAGCAACATGGAATATGAGTCCAACATGTGTATTTATAGTGGACTAGCTACAAGGCAGATGAGTCCAACATGTTCATACAGAGAGAGCTGGCTTAAAGTCTGATGTGTCGAACATGACCATATACAGTGAGCTATCGACATAGCAGACAATTCCAGTATGTTCATATACAGAGAGCTACCTACATGACAGATCAGTCCAACATATCAATGCACAGAGAGCTAGCTACATGGTAGACACTTCCAAAATGTCCATATACAAAGAGTTAGCTGCATGGCAGAGTAGTGCAATATGTTCATATACAGAGCTCTAGGTACATGGCAGATGAGTCCAACATGACCATGTACTATGATCTAGATACATGGCAAACAAGTCAAATATGTTTATATGCAGAGAGCTACCTACATGGCAGATCAGTCCATAATATCCATGCACAGAGAGCTAGCTACATGGCAGATGAGTCGAAAATGTCCATATACAGATAGCTAGCTACATGGCAGAGTAGTGAAACATGTTCATATACAGAGCTCTAGCTACATGGCAGAAGAGTCCAACATTACCATATACTATGACCTAGATACATGACAAAAAAGTCCAATATGTTTATATGCAGAGCGCTACCTACATGTCAAATCAGTCCATGATATCCATGCACAGAGAGCTAGCCACATGACAGACGAGTCGAAAATGTCAATACACAAGTAGCTAGCTACATGGCAGAAAAGTGCAACCTTTGCATGTACAGAGTTCTAGCTACATGGCAGATGAGTCCAATGTGTCCATATACTGAGAGCTAGCTACATGGCAGAGTAATCCAATATGTCCATATACAGAGAACCAGCTACATGACTGATAAGTCTATCATGTCCATATACTTAGACTTAGCTACATGGCAGATGAGTCCAACATGTGTATATTTAGAGGGCTAGCTACAAGGCAGATGAGTAGAACATATTCATACAAAGAGAACTGGCTACATGGGTGAGGAGTCCAAAATGTCCATATACTAAGAGCTGGCTACATGGTAGACAAGTACAATATGTTCACATGCAGAGAGCTACCTACATGGAAGATGAGTCCAGGATATCAATGCACAGAGAGCTAGGGACATGGCAGTCGAGTCCAAAATGTCCAAATGCAGAGAGCTAGATTCATGACAAAGTAGTGGAAAATTTCCATATACATGGCAGATGAATCCAACATGTCCATATACTGAGAGATAGCTTCATGGCAGATGAGTCCAACATGTGTATATTTAGTGGGCCAGCTTCAAAACAGATAAGTCAAACATATTCATACAGAGAGAGACGGCTACATGGCTGATGAGTCCAACATGTCAATATACTGGAAGCTACCTACATGACAGACAAGTCCAATATGTTCATATAGAGCGAGCTACCTACATGGAAGATAAGTCCAACATATCCATGCACAGAGAGCTAGCTATAATGAGGACGAGTCCAAAATATCCATATGCAGATAGCTAGCTACATGGCAGAATAGTGCAACATTTCCATACAGAGTTCTAGCGACATGAAGATGAGTCCAACATGTGCATATACTGAGATCCAGCGACATGGCAGATGAGTCTAAGGAGTCCATATACTGAGAGTTTACTACATGGCAGAGAAGTCCAACATGTCCATAGACAGAGTACTAGCTAAATGGCAGATGATTCAAACATGTCCATGTAATGAGAGTTAGCTATATGTAAGATGAGTCCAACATATATATATATAGAGAGAGGACTAGGTACAAGGCAGATGAGTCCAACATGTTCATGCAGAGAGCTAGCTACATGGGAGACAAGTCCAATATGTTCATATACAGAGAGCTACCTACATGGTAGAACATTCCAACATATATATGTACAGAGAGCTAGCTACATGGCAGATGACTACAAAATGTCCACATACAGAGAGTTAGCTACATGGCAGAATAGTGCAACATATCCCCCTACAGAGTTCTAGCTACATGGCAGATGAGTTTAACTTGTCCATATACTGACAGCTAGCTACATAGCAGAGTAGTACAACATGCCCATATAAAGAATATTTGCTAAATGGCAGATGAGTTCAACATGTCCATATACTGAGTTATCTACATGGCAAATGAGGCCAACATGTGTATATTTAGAGGGCTAACTACAAGCAGATGAGTGGAACATATTCATATATAGAGAGAAGGATATATGGCTGAGTAGTCCAACATGTCCATATACTTAGAGCTAGCTACATGGCAGACAAGTCCAATATGTTCATATGCAGAGAGCTCCCTGCATGGCAGTATAGTGCAACATTTCCATATGCAGAGGTCTAGCTACTTGGCAGATGAGACAATGGTCTGCATATACTGAGATGTAGCTACATGGCAGAGTAATACAAAATGTCCATATACAGAGTACTAGCTACATGGCAGGTGATTCCAACATGTCCATATACTGAGAGTTAGCTACATGACAGATGAGTCCAAATTGTATATAGAGAGAGGAGTAGCTACAATGCAGATGAGTCCAACATCTTCATATAGCGAGCTGGCTATAAGGCTAAAAAGTCCAAAATTCCAATATACAGAGAGCTAGCGACATAGCAGACAATTTCATATGTTCATATACAGAGAGCTACCTACATGGCAGATCAATCCAATATATCCATGCACAGAGAGCTAGCTACATGGCAGACAAGTCCAAAATTTCCATATGCAGAGAGCTAGCTACATTTCAGGGCAGTGCAACATTTCCATATACAGAGTACTAGCTATATGGAAGATGAGTCCAAAATGTCCATATACTGAGAGTTAGCTACATGGCCTAAGATTCCAACATGTGAATATTTGGAGGGCTAGCTACAAGGCAGATAAGTCACACATATTCATACAAAGAGAGCTGGCTACATGGCTGATGAGTCCAACAAGTCCATATACTGAATGCTACCTAAATGGCAGACAAGTCCGATATGTTCATATACAGAAAGCTACCTATATGGCAGATCAGTCCATCAAATGTCTGCACAGAGAGCAAGCTACATTTCAGACAAGTCCAAAGTGTCCATGTACAGATAGCTAGCTACATGGGAGAGTAATGCAACATTTCTACATACAGCGTTCTAGCTACATGGCAAATGAGTCCAATGTGCATGTACTGAGAGACAGCTGCATAGCAGAGGAGTCTTACGTGTCCATATATTGAGAGCTAGCTACATGACAGAGTAGTCTAGCATATCCTTATAAAGAGTACTAGCTACATGACAGAGGGATCCAATATGTCGATATACTGAGAGATAGCTACATGGCAGATGAGTCAAACATGTGTATATATAGAGGGCTAGATACAAGGCAGATGATTCTAACATATTCATTCAGAGAGAGCTGGCTACATGGCTGATGAGTCCAACATGTCCATATACAGAGAGATATCTACTTGGTAGACAAGTCCAATATGTGCATATGCAGAGAGCTACCTACATGGCAGATCAGTCCAAGATATGCATGCACAAAGAACTAGCTACATGGCAGACGAGACCTAAATGTCCATGTACAAATAGCTAGCTACATGCCAGAGTAGTGCAACATTTCCATATATAGAGCATTAGATACATGACAGATGAGACCATCGTCTAAATATCCTGAGAGCTAGTGACATGGAAGAGTAGTCCAAGATGTGCATATACAGAGTACTAGCTACGTGGCAGATGAATCCAACGTGGCCATACACTGAGAGTTAGCTTGATCACAGATGAGTCAAACATGTGTATGTTAAGAGGGTAACCTACAAGGCAGAGGAGTCCAACATTTTCAGACAGAGAAATCTGGCTACATGGCTGATGGGTCCAACATGTCCATAGACAGAGAGCTAGTTACATGGCAGACAAGTTCCATATGTTCATATACAGAGACCTACCTACATAGCAGATCAGTACAGCATATCTATTCACAGAGAAGTAACTACATGGCAGACAAGTCCAAATTGTCCATATACAGAGAGCTAGCTACATGACAGAGTAGTGCAAAATTTCCATATACTGAGTTCTAGTAACATGGCAGAGGAGTCCAACCTGTCCATATACTGAGAGCTAGCTACAGTGCAGAGTAGTTCAACATTTCAGTATACAGAGTACTAGCTACATGGCAGATGAATCCAACATGTCCGTATACTGAAAGTTAGCAGCATTGCAGATGAGTCCAACATGTGTGTATATAGAGGACTAGCTACATGGCAGATGAGTACAACATGCTCATACAGAGATAGATAGATACATGGCTGATGAGTCCAACATGTCCATATACAGAGAGCTAGGAACATGGCAGATGAGACCAACATGTACATATACTGAGAGTTAGCTAAATGGCAGATAAGTCCAACATGTGTATATAGAGAGGACTAGCTACAATGCAGATGAGTCCAACATGTTCTTACAGATAGAGCTGGCTACATGGCAGAGGAGTCCAAAATGTCAGTATACAGAGAGCTAGCTATATGGCAGAGTAGTCCAACATGTCCATATACAGAGTACTAGCTACATGGAAGATGAGTCCAGCATGTCCATATACTGAGAGTTAGCTACATGGCAGATGAGTCCAACATGTGTATATATAGAGGACTAGATACAAGGCAGATGAGTCCCACATGTTCATACAGAGAATGCTGGGTACATTACTGATGAGTCCAACATGTCCATAAACAGAGAGCTAGCTACATGGCAGACAAGTCCAAAATATCCACAGACTGAACATGTCCATATAAAGAGTACTAGCTACATGGCAGATAAATCCAACATATCGATATACTGAGAGTTAGCTACATGGCAAATGAGTCCAACATGTTCATACAGAAAGCTGGCTACATGGCTGATGAGTGCAACATGTGCATATACAGAGAGCTAGCTATATGGAAGACAAGTCCAATATGTTCATTTACAGAGCTAACTGAATGGCATATCATTCCAACATATCCATGCACAGAGAGCTACCTACATGTCAGAAGAGTCCAAAATATCCATATACAGAGAGCTAGATACATGGCAGAGTAGTGCAACATTTTGATATACTGAGAGTTAATTACATGACTGAGGAATCCAACATGTCTTTATACTAAGAGCTAGCAACATGGCAGACAAGTCAAATATGTTCATATGTAGAGAGCTACCTACATGTCAGATCAGTTCAACATATCCATGCACAGATAGACATCTACATGTCAGACGAGTCTAAAACATCCATATACAGAGAGCTAGCTATATGGCAGAGCAGTGCAACATTTCCACATAAGGACTTCAAGCTATATGGCAGATGAGTCCAACGTGCCCATATACTGAGAGCTAGCTACATGGCAAATGAGTGCAAAATGTCCATATACAGAGTACTAGCTACATGGCAGATGAGTATTACATATCTATATACTGAGATTTAGCTACATGGCAGTTGAGTCCAACATGTGTATATTTATAGGGCATGCTACTAGGCAGATGAGTCCAAAAAGTTCGTACAGAGAGAGCTGATTTCATGGCTGATGGGTCCAACTTGTCCATATACTGAGAGTTAACTACATGGCAGATGGGTCCAACCTGTGTATATATAGGGGACAAGCTACAAGACAGATGAATCCAACAAGTTCATACAGAGAGAGCTGACTACATGACTGATGAGTCCAACATATCCATATACAGAGAGCTACCTACATGGCAGAGAAATCCAATATGTTCCTATACAGAGAGCTATGTTCATGGCAGATCAGTTTAACTAATGCATGCACAGAGAGCTAGCTACATGGTAGACCAGTAGAAATTGTCCATATACAGAGAGCTAGCTACATGACAGAGTAGTGCCATATATTGATATTCAGAGCTCCAGCTACGTGGACATGAGTCCAACGTGTCCTTATACTGAGATCTAGTAATATGGCAGAGTAGTCCAACATGTGCATATACAGAGTACTAACTACATGACAGATGAGTCCTACATGTCTATATACTGATATTTACCTACATGAAGGTGAGTTCAATAAGTGTATATATAGAGGAGCAGCTACAAGGTAAATGAGTCCAACATGTTCATACACAGAGAGCTGGCTACATGGTTGATGAGTTGATCATGTCCATATACAGAGCACTAGCTGCATGGCAGACAATTCCAATAGGTTCATATTCAGAGAGCTACCTACATGGCATATGTGTCCATCATATCCATGCACAGATTGCTAGAAACAACGCAGATGAGTCCAAAATGTCCATATACAGAGAATTAGTAACATGACATAGTAGGGAAATATTTCCATATACAGAGTTCTAGCTACATGGCAGATGAGTCCAACGTGTCCATATAAATGAGAGTCAGCTACAGGGCAGAGTAGTCCAAGATGTCTATATACAGAAAACTAGCTATATGTCAGATGAGTTGAACATGTCCATATGCTGAGAGTTAGCTACATGGCTGATGAGTCCAACATGTGTATATATAAAGGAGCACCTCCAAGGCAGATGAGTCCAACATGTTCATAAAGAGAGAGTTAGCTACATGGCTGATGAGTCCAACATGTCCATATACAGAGATATAGGTCCATGTCAGACAAGTACAATAAGTTCATATACAGACAGCTACCTACATGGCAGATCAGTCCAACATATCCATGGAAAGTGAGCTAGCTACATGGCAGATGAGTCAAAAATGTACATATATAGAGAGCTAGCTACATGGCAGAGTAGTGCAACATTTCCATATACAGAATTCTAGCTACATGGTAGATGAGTCCAACGTGTCCATATACTGAGAGCTAGCTACATGTCAGAGTAATCAAAGTTGTCCATATACAGAGTACTAGCTAAATGGCAGATGAGTCCAACATGTCCATATACTGAGAGTTAGCTACATGGCAGATGAGTCCAACATGAGTATATATAGAAGACTATCTAAAAGACAGATGAGTCCAATATGTTCATACAAGGAATGCTGGCTAAATGGCTGATGATTCCAACATGTCCATATACAGAGAGCTAGTTACATGGAAGACAAGTCCAATATGTTCATATACAGGGAGTAACCTACAAGCCAGAACAGTCCAGCATATTTATGCACAGAGAGCTAACTACATGGCATACGAGTCCAAAATGTCCATATACAGAGAGCTACCTACATGGCCTAGCAGTGAAACATTTCCATATACAGAGTTCTAGATACATGGCAGATGAGTCCAACATGTCCATATACAGAGTACTAGCTACATGGCAGATGAGTCTAACATGCCGATATACTGAGAGTTAGCTACATGGCAAATGAGTCCAGCTTGTGTATATATAGAGTACTAGCTACAAGGCAGATGAGACCAACATGTTAATACAGAAAGAGCTTACTACATGGCTGATGAGTTCAACATGTCCATATACAGAGAGCTAGATACATGGTAGACAAGTCCAATATGTTTATATACAGAGAACTACTTACATAGCAGATTAGTCCAACATATCCATGATAACAGAGCTAGATACATGGCAGAATAGTGCAAAATGTCCATATAAAGAGAGCTAGATACTTGGCAGAATAGTTAAATATTTCCATATTCAGAGCTCTAGCTACATAGCAGATAAGTCCCACATGTCCATATACTATGGGCTAGCTACATGGCTACATGGCAGAGTAGTCCAAAATATCAATATATAGAGTACTAGGTACATGGCAGATGAGTCCAACATGTCCGTATACTGAGAGTTATCTACATGGCAGATGAGTCCAAGAAATGTATATTTTTAGGGAAAGCTACTAGGCAGATCAGTCCAACATGACCATACAGAGAGAGCTGGCTACATGGCTGATGAGTCCAACATGTCTATACACTGAGAGCTACCTATATGGATTACATGTCTAATATGTTCATATACAGAGAGCTACCTACATGGCAGATCAGTCCAACATATCCATGCAAAGAGAGCTAGCTACATGACATACAAGTTCAAAATGTCCATATACAGATAGCTAGCTACATGGCCTAGCAGTGAAGCATTTCCATATACAGAGATCTAGATACATGGCAGAGTAGTGCAACATTTCCATATACAGAGTTCTAGCTATATGGCAGATGTGTCCAATGTGTCCATATACTGAGAGCTAGCTACATGGCAGAGTACTCCAACATGTCCAAATACAGAGTACTAGCTAAATGGCAGATGAGTCCAACATGTCCATATACTGAGAGCTATATGGCACATGAGTCCAAAATGTGTATATTTAGAGAGCTAGCTGCAAGGGAGATGAGTCCAACATATTCACACACAGAGATCTGGCTACATTGCTGATGAGTCCAATATGTCGATATACTGAGAACTAGCTACATGGCAGACAAATCCAATATGTCCATATACAGAGAGCTAGTTACATGGCAGAGTAGTGCAACATTTCCATATACAGAATTCTAGCTACATAGCACATGAGTCTAACGTGTCCATATACTGAGAGCTAGCTACACAACACAGTTGTCCATAATGTCCATATACAGAGTAATAGCTACATTGCAGTTTAGTGCAGCTTGTCCATATACTGAGAGTTAGCTACATGGCATATGAGTCCAACTTGTGTATATACAGAGTACTAGCAACAAGACAGATTAGTCCAACATGTTCATACAGAGATAGCTGTCTAAATGGCCGATGACTCCAACATTTCCATATACAGATAGCTACCTACATGGCAGAGATGCCCAATATGTTCATATACAGAGACCTACCTACATGGCAAATCAGTCCAACTATCCATGCTCAGAGAGCTTGCTACATGGCAGACGAGTCCAAAATGTCCATATAAAGAGAGATAGCTACATGACAGAGTAGTGCAACATTTCCATATTCAGAGTTCTACCTACATCACAGATGAGTCCAACATGTCCAGGTACTAAGAGCTAGCTATATGGCAGAGTAGTCCAACATGTCCATACACAGAGTACTAACTACGTGGCAAATGAGTCCAAAATGTCCATATACTGAGAGTTAGATTCATGGCAGATGAGTTCAACAAGTGTATATATAGAGGACTAACTACAAGATATATGACTCTAACATGTTCATACAGAGAGATCTGGGTACATGGCTGATGAGACCAATATGTCCATATACAGAGAGCTAGCTACATGGCAGACAATTCATATTGTTCATATACAGAGAGCTACCTAAGTGCATATCTGTCCAAAATATCCACGCACAGTGAGCTAGCTACATGGCAGATGAGTCCAAAATGTCCATATGCAGAGAGTTAGCTACATTGCAGAATTGTGTAACATTTCCATACAAAGAGTTCTAGCTACATGGCAGATGAATCCAAAATGTCCATATACAGAGAGCTAGTTACATGGCAGAGTAGTGCCACATTTCTATATAGAGGGTTATAGCTATATGGCAGATGAGTCCAACGTGTCCCTATACTGGGAACTAGCTACATGGCAGAGTAGTCCAAAATGCCAATATACAGAGAGATAATTACATGGCTGAAGTGTCCTACATGTCCATATACTAAGAGCTAGCAACATGGCAGACAAGTCAAATATGTTCATATGCAGAGAGCTACCTACCTGTCAGATCAGTCCAACATATCCATGCACAGATATCTAGCTACATGGCAGATGAGTCCAAAACGTTCATATACAGAGAGCTCACTACATGGCAGAGCCATACAACATTTCCATATAAGGACTTCTAGCTACATGGCAGATGAGTCCAACGTGCCCATATACTGAG
>NW_006408704.1:509929-518471 GCF_000296735.1 Chrysochloris asiatica
GACAAGTCCAAAATGTCCATATACAGAGAACTAGCTACATGGCAGAGTAGTGCAACATTTCATGTACAGAGTTCTAACTACATGGCAGATGAGTCCAACGTGTCCATATATTGAGTGCTGGCTACATGAAAGAAGGAGCTCTGGTAGCGTAGTGGTTATGAATCGGGCTGCGAACCTTAAGGTCAGTGATTAGAAACTACCAGCCTCTCCACGGGAGAAAGATGAGGTTTTCTACTCCCGTAAAGATTTACACCCTGGGAAACCCTGTACAGGGTCGTTATGTGTGGGAACGACTCGATGGCACTTAACAACTTAACAAGCTACATGGCAGAATAATGCATTATTCATACACAGAGTTCTAGTTACATGGCAGATGAGTCCAACATGAGTATATAGAGAGGACTAGCTAGAAGCCAGATGAGTCCAACATGTTCATACAGAGAAAGCTGGCTACATGGCTGATGATTCCAACATGTCCATATACAGAGAGCTAGCTTCATGACAGACAAGTCCAATATGTTCATATACAGAGAGCTACCTACATAGCAGAAAAGTCCAAAATGTCCATATACAGTGAGCTATCTACATGACAGTGTAGTGAAGCATTTTCATATACAGAGTTCTATGTATATGTCAGATGAGTCCAACATGTCCATTTACTGAGAGCTAGATACATGGCAGAGTAGTCCAACATGTCCATATCCAGAGTACTAGATACAAGACAGATGAGTCCCTCATTTCCATATACTGAGAGTTAGCTACATGGCATATGAGTCCAACTTGTGTATATACAGAGTACTAGCAACAAGACAGATTAGTCCAACATGTTCATACAGAGAGAGCTGTCTATATAGCCGATGACTCCAACATTTCCATATACAGAGAGCTAGCTACATGGCAGACAAGCCCAATATGTTCATATACAGAAAGCTACCTACATGGCAGATCAGTTCAACATATCCATGCAAAGAGAGCTAGCTACATAAAAGACGAGTTCAAAATGTCCATATACTGAAAGCTAGCTACATGGCAAAGTAGTGCAACATTTTCATATACAGCATACTAGCTACATAGCAGATGAGTCCAACATGTTCATATATTGACAGCTACCTGGCACATGAGTCCAACATGTGTATATTTAGAGGGATAGCTACAAGGGAGATGAGTCCAACATATTCATACACAGTGAACGGGCTACATGGCTGATGAGTACAACATGTAGATATACTGAGAAATAGCTACATTGCAGACAAGTCCAATTGTTAATATAGAGAGAGCTACCTATTTGGCAGAACAGTCCAACATATCCATGCACAGAGAGCTAGCTACATGGCAGACGAGTCCAAAATGTCCATATACAGAGAGCTAGCTATATCACACAATAGTCCAACATTTCCATATACGGAGTTCCAGATATATGGCACATGAGTCCAACGTATTCTTATACTGAGAGCTAGCTACATGGCAGAGAAATCTAACTTGTCCATATTCAGAGAATAGGTACATGGCAGATGAATCCAACATGTCCATATACTGAAAGTTAGCTACATGGCAGATGAGTCCAACGTGTGTATATATAGAGAACTAGCTACAAGGCAGAAGAGTCCAACATGTTCCTACAGAGAAAGCTGGCTACATTGCTGATGAGTCCAACATGTCCATATACAGAGAACTAGCTCCATGGCAGACAAGTTGAATATGTTCATATACAGCGAGCTACCTACATGACATATCAGTCCAACATATGCATGCAGAGAGCTAGCTACATGGCAGGTGAGACCAAAATATACATATACAGAGAGTTAGCTACATGGCAGGGTAGGGCAACATTTCCATGTACAGAGTTCTAGCTACATGGCAGATGAATCCAACGTTTCCATATACTGAGAGATAGCTACTTGTCAGACTAGTCCAACATGTTCATATACAGAGAACTAGCTACATGGCAGATGAGTCCAACATTTCCATACAGAGTGAGCTGGCTACATGGCTGATGAGTCCACCTGTCCATATACAGAAAGCTAGCTACATGACAGACAAGTCCAATATGTTCATATACAGTGTGCTACCTAAATGTCAGATCAGAACAACATTTCCATGCACAGATAGATAGCTACATGGGAGAAGTCTAAAACTTCCATATACAGAGAGTTAACTACATGGGAGAGCAAAGCAACATTTCCATATAAGGCTTTCTAGCTACGTGGTAGATGATTGCAACGTGTCCATATACTGAGAGCTAGCTACATGTCAGAGTATTCCAATATGTCTATATACCAAATACTAGCTACATGGCAGATGAGTCCAACATGTCCATATACTAAGAGTTAGCTACAGTGACAGAGGAGTCCAACATGTGTATAGGGCAAGCTACTACGCAGATGAGTCCAACATGTTCATACAGAGAGAGCTGGATACATGGCTGATGGGTCCAACAAGTCCATATACTGACAGCTACCTACATGGTATATTTCTCCAATATTTTCATATACAGAGAGTTACCTACAAGGAAGATCATTCCACCATATCCATGCACAGATACCTAGCTACATGGGAGATGAGTCCAAAATGTCCATATACAGAGAGCTACCTACATGGCAGAATAGTGCAGTATTTCATATATAGAGTTCTAGTTACATGGCAGATGAGTGCAACGTCTCCAAATATTGAGAGCTAGTTACATGGCAGAGTAGTCCAACATTTCCATATTCAGAGTTCTAACTACATGACAGATGATTCCAACGTGTCGATATACTGAGAGGTAGCTACATGGCAGAGTAGTCCAACATGTCCATATACAGAGTACTAGCTACATGGCAGATAAGTCCAACATATCCATGCACACAGAGCTAGCAACATGGCAGATGAATCCAAAATGTCCATATACAGAGAACTAGCCACATGGAAGATTAGTGCTACATTTCCATATACAGTGTACTAACTACGTGGAAGATGAGTCCAAAGTATCCATATACTGAGAGCTAGGTACAGGGCAGAGTATTCTAACATGTCTATATACAGAGTAATAGCTTCATGGCAGATGAATCCAACATGTGCATAAGCTGAGAGTTAGCTACATTTCAGTTGAGAGCAACATGTGTATATGTAGAAGACTAGCTACAAGCAGATGAGTCCAAAATGTCCAAACAAATAGCTACCTGCATGGCAGAGAATTCCAATATGTTCATATAAAGAGAGTTACCTACATGGCAGATCAGTCCAACTTATCCATGCACCGAGAGCTAGCTACATGGCAGACAACTACAAAATGTCCATATAAAGAGAGCTAGCTACACTGCAGTATAGTGCAACATTTCCATATTCAGAGATCCAGCTACATGGCAGATGAGTCCCACATGTCCATATACTGAGAGCTAGCTACATGGCAGAGTAATCCAATATATCCATAAACAGAGTACTAGCTACATGGCAGATGAGTCCAACATGTCCATACACTGAGAGGTAGCTACATGGCAGACGAGTCCAACATGTGTATATTTACTGGACAAGCTACTAGGGTGATTAATCCAACATGTTCATAGAGAGAGAACTTGCTACATGGCTGATGATTCCAACATATCCATATATTGACAGATACCTATATTGCCAACATGTTCAATATGTTCACATACAGAGAGCTACCTATATAGCAGATCAATCCAACACATCCAAACACAGAGAGTTAGCTACATGACAGACAAGTTCAAAATGTCCATAAACAGAGAGCTAGCTACATGGCAGAGTAGTCCATCATGTCCAACTACAGAGTACTAGCTAGATGGCAGATGAATCCAATATGCCCATGTACTGAGAGTTAGCTATATGGTAGATGAGTACAACATGTATATATAGAAAAGTAGCTAAAAGGCAGATGAGTCCAACATGTTCATACAAAGACAGTTGGCTACATGACTGATGAGTCCAACATGTCCATATAAAGAGAACTACCTAAATGGCAGAGAATTCCAATATATTCATATACAGACAGCTAACTACATGGCAGATCAGTCCAACTTATCCATGCACAGAGAGCTAGCTACATGTCAGACAAGTTCAAAATGTCCATATAAAAAGAGCTAGCTACATGGCAGAGTAGTGCAACATTTCCATATTCAGAGTTCTAGCTATATGGCAGATGAGTCCCACATGTCCATATAATGAGAGCTAGCTACATGGCAGAGTATTCCAACATGTCCATATACAGAGTACTAGCTACATGGCACATGAGTCCAACATGTCCATATACTGAGAGTTAGCTACATGGCAGATTAGTACAACATATGTATATTTACAGGACAATCTACTAGGCTCATGAGTCCAACATGTAAATACAGCGAGAGATGGCTACATGGCTGATGATTCCAACATGTCCATATACTGACACCTACCTACATGGCAGACATGTCCTATATGTTCATATGCAGAGAGCTGCCTACATGGCAGATCAGTCCAACATATCCATGCACAGAGAGCTAGCTACATGGCAGAGGAATAAAAAATGTCCAAATACAGAGAGGTAGCTACATGGCAAAGTAGTGCAACATTTCATATACAGAGTTCTGGGTAAATAGCAGATGAGTCCAACGTGTCCATATACTGAGAGCTAGCTACATGGCAGAGTAGTCCAGCATGTCCATATACAGAATTCTAACTTCATGCTAGATGAGTCCAACTTGTCCATATACTGAGAGCAAGCTACATGGCAGATGAGTCCAACTTGTGTATATATAGAGGACTAGCTACAAGGAAGATGAAACCAACATGAACATACAGAGAGAACCAGCTACATGGCTGATGATTCCAAAAATGTCCATATACAGAGAGCTAGCTAAATGGAAGACAAGTCCAATATGTTCATACACAGAGAGCTACCTACATGGCAGATCAATCCAACATGTCCATGCACAGAGAGCTAGCCACATGGCAGACGATTCAAAATGTCTATATACAGAGAGCTAGGTAGATGGCAGGTTAGTGCAAAATTTCCATATACTGAGTTCTAGGTACATGACAGATGAGTACAACGTGTCCATATGCCGAGAGTTAGCTACATGGCAGACTAGTCCAATATGTGTATATATATTGGAATACATACGAGGCAGATGAGTCCAACATGTTCATACAGGGACAGCTGGCTACAAGACAGATTATTCCAAAATGTCCATATACAGAAAGTTAACTACATGACAGACAAGTGCAATATGTTCATATAGAAAGAGTTACCTACATGTCAGGTCAGTCCAAATTATCCATGAACAGATAGCTAACTATATGGCAGACGAGTCTACAAAGTCCATATAAAGAGAGCTAGCAACATGGCATAGTAGTGCAACATTTCCATATGAGGAGTTTTAGCTACATGGCAGATGAGTCCAACATGTCCATATACTGAAAGCTACCTACATGTCAGAGTAGTCCAAGATGTCTATATTCAGAGTACTAGCTGCATGGCAGATGAGTCCAACATGTCCATATACTGAGAGTTAGCTACATGGCAGATGAGTCCAACTTCAGTATATATAGAGGACTAATGATGATTCCTACAAGTCCACCATATACAGAGAGCTAGCTGCATGGCAGACAAGTCCAATATGTTCATACACACAGAGCTACCTAACTGGAAGATCAGTCCAACTATTCATTCAAAGAGAGCTTGCTACATGGCAGACGATTCCAAAATGTCCATATAAACAGAGCTACCTACATGACAGAGTAGTGCAATATTTCCATATTCAGAGCTCTAGCTTCACGCAAGATGAGTCCCACATGAGTACATGGCAGAGGAGTAAAAAATGTCCAAATACAGAGAGCTAGTTACATGGCAGAGTAGTCCAACATGTCCATATATAGAGTGCTAACTACATGGCAGATAAGTCCAACATGACCATATTCAGGGAGTTGACTACATGGCAGATGAGTCCAACAAATGTATACATAGAGGACTAGCTACAAGGCAGATGAGTCCTACAATTTCATAAAAAGATCTGGCTACATGGTTCATGAGTCCAATATGCCAAAAAGAGAGAGCTAGCTAAATGGAAGACAATTACAATATGTTCATATACAGAAAGCTACCTATATGGCAGATCTGTCCAACATATCCATACACAGATAGCTAGCTACATGGCAGATGAGTTCAAAATGTCCATACACAGAGATCTAGCTACATGGAAGAGTACTGCAACATTTTGATATACAGAGTTCTAGCTACATGGCAGATAAGCCCAACATGTCCATATACTGAGAGCTAGCTACATGGCAGGGTAGTCCAACATGTCCATATACAGAGTATTAACTACATGGCAGATGAATCCAAAATGTCAATATACTGAATGTTAGCTACATGGCAGATGAGTCCATCTTATGTATATATAGAGGACTAGCTGCAAGGCAGAAGAGTCCAACATGTTCCTACAGAGTGAGATTGCTACATGGCTGATCTGTCCAACATCTATATAAAGAGAACCAGTTAAATGGCAGACAAGTTGAAAATGTTTATATAGAGAGAGCTACCTAAATGGCATATCATTCCAACATATCCTTGCACAGAGAGCTAGATACACGGAAGACAAGACTAAAATGTCCTTATACAAAGAGTTAGCTACATGACAGGGTTATGCAACATTTCCATATACAGTGTTCTAGCTACATTGCAGAAGAGTCCAACGTGTCCATATACTGAGAAGTATCTACATAGCAAATGAGTTCTACATGTCCATATACAGAGTACTAGCTACATGGCAGATGATTCCAACATGTCCATGTACTGTGAGTTACCTACTTGGCACATTAGTCCAACATGTGTATATTTATAGGACAACTTACTAGGCAGATGAATACAACATGTTCATATGGAGATAGCTGGCTACATGGCTAAAGAGTCCAACATGTCCATATACTTATAGGTACCAACATGGCACATATGTCCAATATGTTCATATACAGAGAGCTAAATACATGGCAGATAAGTCCAACATTTCCATGCACAGATACGGACATAGCTAGCTACATGGCAGATGAGTCCATAACGTCCATATACAGAGAGATAGCTACATGTTAGGGTAGTACATTTCCATATACAGAGTTCTAGCTATATGGCAGAAGAGCCCAATGTGTCCATATACTGAGAGCTAGCTACATGGCAGCGTAGTCCAACATGTATATATACAGAGTATTGGATACATGGTAGATGAGTTGAACATGTCCATATACTGAGAGATAGCTACATGGCAGATGAGTGCAACATGTATATATATAGAAGACTATCTACAAGGTAGATGAGTCCAACATGTTCATACAGAGAGAGCAGGCTACATGGCTGATGAGTCCAACATGTCCATATACAGAGAGCTAGCTACATGGCAGAGCAGTCCAACATATCCATGCACAGAGAGTTAGCTACATGGCAGACGAGTCAAAAATGTCCATATTCCGAGAGCTAGTGACATGACAGAATAGTGCTACATTTCCATATTCAGAGGTTTAGCTACATTCCAGATGAGTCCAACGTGTCCATATACTGAGAGCTAGACATGGCAGAGTAGTCCAACATGTCTAAATAAAGAGTACTGGCTACAGGGCAGATCCGTCCAACATGTCTCTATACTGACAGCTACATGGCACATGAGTACAACATGTGTATATATAGAGGACTAGCTACAAGGCAGTTAGTCCAACATGTTCATACAGAAAGAGCTGCCTCAATGGCTCATCAGTCCAACATGTCGATGTACTGAGAGCTGGCTACAAGACAGACAAGTTCAATATGTTCATATTCAGAGAGCTACCGACATGGCCATTCAGTCCAACATATCCATGCACAGAGAGCTAGCTACACGACAGATGAGTTCAAAATGTCCATATACAGAGAGCTAGCTACAAGGCACATGAGTCCAGCATGTCCATATACTGACAGATACATGACACATGAGTCCAGCTTGTGTATATACAGAGGACTAGCTACAAGGCAGATGAGTCCAACATGTTCATACACAGAGAGCTGGCTACATGGTTGATGAGTCCAACATGTCGATATACTGAGAACTAGCTACATGGCACACCAGTCCAATATGTTCATATACAGAGAGCTACCTCCATGGAAGTACAGTACAACATATCCATGTGCAGCGATCCAGCTACATGGCAGTCGAGACCAAAATATCCATATTCAGAGAGCAAGCTATTTGGCAGAGTAGTGCAACATTTCCATATAAAGAGTTGTACCTACAAAGCAGATGAGTCCAATGTGTCCATATACTGACAGCTAGCTACATGGCGGAGTAGTCCAACATGTTCATATACAGATGAGTCAAATATGTCCATATACTGAGAGTTAGGTACATGGAAGTTGAGTCCAACATGTGCATATATAGAGGAGGAGCTACGAGGCAGATGAGTCCAACGTGATCATACATTTCTGAGGAGTCCAGAATGTCCATAAAAAGAGAACGAGCTTCATTGCAGACAAGGCCAATATGTTCATATACTGAGAGCTACCTACATGGCAGATCAGTCCAACATATACATGCACAGAGAGCTAGAT
>NW_006408704.1:518872-522633 GCF_000296735.1 Chrysochloris asiatica
TCCATATACAGAATTCTAGCTCATGGCAGATGAGTCCAATGTGACCATATACTGAGTGTTAGCTATATGGCAGAGTAGTCTAACATGTCCATATAAAGGGTACTAGCTATGTGGCAGACAAATCCAACATGTGCATGAACTGAGAATTAGCAACATGGCAGTTGAGTCTAACATGTGTATATTTAGCGGGCTCGTTAGAAAGCAGATGAGTCCAACATGTTCACATACAGATAGATGGGTACACGACTGATGAGTCTAACATGTCCATATACAGAGAGTTAGCTACGTGGCAGACAGCATTATATGTTCATATACAGAGAGCTACCTACATGGTAAATCATTCCAACATATCCATGCACAGAGCACCAGCTACATGACAGACGAGTCCAAAATGTCCATATAGAGAGAGCTTGCTACATGGCAGAATAGTGCAACATTTCCATATACAGAGTTCCAGCTACATGATAGATGAGTCAAACGTGTCCATATAATGAGAAATAGGTACATGACAGATGCATCCAACATGTGTATATATAGAGGGTAGCTACAAGTCAATTGAGTCCAAGGTGTCCATATACAGAGATCTTGCTACATGATATATGAGACCAACGAGTCCATGTACTTAGAGTAAGCTGCAAGTCAGATGAGTCCAACATGTTCATACACAGAAAGCTGGCGGCATGACTAATGATTCCAACATGTACATATACTGAGAGCTAGCTACATGACAGACAGGACCTGTATGTTCATATAGAGAGAGCTTCCTAAATGGCAGATCAGTCCAACATATCCATGTACAGAGAGCTAGCTTCATGTCAGATGACTCTAAAATGTCCATATACAGAGAGTCAGCTACATGGCAGAGTAGTGCAACATTTCCATATACAGAGTTCTAGCTACATGGCAGATGAGTCCCACATGTCCATATACTTAGAGATAGCTACATGGCAGACAAGTCCAACATGTACATATAAAGAGAGCTAGTTACATGGCAGAGTAGTGCAACATTTCCATATAGAGAGTTCTAGCTACATGTCAGAGTAGTGCAACATTACCATATACAGAGTTCTAGCTATGTGGCAGATGAGTCCAACATGTCCATATACTGAACAGTTATCTACATGGCAGATGAGTTCAACATGTGTATATTCAGAGGGCTTGCTACAAGGCAGATGAGTCCAACATATTTAGCTACAAGGCACATGAGTCCAGCATGTCCATATACTGACAGATACATGACACATGATTCCAACTTGTGTATATACAGAGTACTAGCTACAAGGCAGATGAGTCCAACATGTTCATACACAGAGAGCTGGCTACATGGTTGATGAGTCCAACATGTCGATATATTGAGAACTAGCTACATGGCACACAAGTCCAATATGTTCATATACAGAGAGCTACCTCCATGGAAGTAGCTCTCTACTTGGCTACTTGGCTGACTACGTGGCTGATGAATCTTCCATGTCCATATAGAGAGCTGACTACATGGGAGACAAATCCAATATGTTCATATACAGAGACCTACCTACATGGCAGTCAGTTCAACATATCCATGTACAGAGACCTAGCTACATGGCAGACGAGTCCAAAAAGTACATATAGAGAGAGCTACTTACATGGCAGAGTAGTGCAACATTTTCATATACAGAGTTCTATCTACATGGCAAATGAGTCCAACATGTCCATATACTGAAGTTAGCTAAATGGCAGAGAAGTCCAATATGTCCATATACAGAATTCTAGCTACATGGCAGATGAATACAACATGTCCTTACACAGAGAGATAGCTACATTGCAGAGTAGTGCAACATTTCCAGATAAACAGTTCTACCTACAGGGCAGTGAGTCCAACGTGTCCATATTCTGAGAGCTAGCTGCATGTCAGAGTAGTAGAACATGTCCAAATACAGAATTCTAGATCATGGCAGATGAGTCCAACATGACCATATACTGACAGTTAGCTATATGACAGAATAGTCCAACATGTCCATATACAGAGTACTAGCTAGATGGCTGACGAATCCAACATGTGCAAATACTGAGAGCTAGCTACATTGCAGAGTAGTCCAAAATGTGCATATACAGAGTACTAGCTAGATGGCTGACGAATCCAACATGTGCAAATACTGAGAGCTAGCTACATTGCAGAGTAGTCCAAAATGTGCATATACAGAGTACTAGCTAGATGGCTGACGAATCCAACATGTGCAAATACTAAGAGTTAGCTTCACGGCAGTTAAGTCTAATATGTGTATATTTAGAGAGCTCGCTAGAAGGCAGATGAGTCCAACTTGTTCATATACAGAGAGCTGGCTACATGGCTGATGAGTACAACTTGCCCATTTTCTGAGAGCTAGCTACGTGGCAGACAAGTCCTATATGTTCATATACAGACAGCTACCTACATGCAGATCAGTCCAACATATCCATATACAGAGAGACAGCTACATGCCTTACGAGTCCAAAATGTACATATACAGAGAGCTAGCTACATGGCAGAGTACTGCAACATTTCCATATACAGAGATCTAGCTACATGGCAGATGAGTCCACATGTACATTTACTGAGAGTTATCTACTTTTCAGATGAGTCCAACATGTGTATATTTAGAGGGCTAGTTACAAGGCAGATGAGTCCAACATGTTCATACCCAGATAGTTGGTGACATGGCAGATGAGTCCAACATGTCCATATACTGATTGTTAGCTACGTGGCAGATGAGTCAAACGTGTGTATATTTAGAGGTCTAGCTACTTGGCAGAGAAGTCCAATATCTTCATTTACACAGAGCTACCTACATAGCAGATGAGTCCAACATGTTCATATACAGAGTGTTGGTTACATGGCATATGAGCCTAATATGTGCATATGCAGAGAAGTTGTCACATGGCAGAGTAGTGCAACATTTCCATATACAGATTTCTAGCTACATGGAATATGAGTACAATGTATCCATGTAGAGAGAGCTAGCAACAAGGCAGAGTAGTGCAACATTTCCATATACAGAGGTCGAGCTAAATGGCAGATGAGTCCAACATGTCCATATACTGAGAGCTAGCTCCATGGCGTATGAGTCCATCTTGTGTATATTTAGAGGTCTCAATAAAAGGCAGATGAATCCAACATGTTGATAAAGAGAGAGAATTGGCTACATGGCTGATTATTCCAACATGTCCATATACTGAGAGCTATCTACATTGCAGACAAGTCCAAGATGTTCATATACAGAGTGTTACTTACATGGCAGATCAGTCCAACATGTCCATGTAAAGGGAGCTAGCTACATGGCAGATGAGTCCAAAATGTACATATTCAGAGAAATAGCTACATGGCAGAGTAGTGAAACATTTCCATATACAGAGTTCTAGCTACATGGCAGATGAGTCCAAAGTGTCCATGTACTGAGAGCTAGCTACATGGCAGATTAGTTCAACATGTCGATGTACAGAGTAATAGCTACATGGCAGATGAATCCGACATTTCCATATACTGAGACTTAGCTACGTGGCAGATGAGTCCATCATGTGTATATTTAGAGGGCTCGATACACGTCAGATGAGTCCAACATGTTCATACACAGAGAACTGGCTACATGGCTGATAAGTCCAACATGTCCATATACAGAGAGGTAGCTACATGGCAGACAAGTCCATTATGTTCATATACAGAGAGCTACCTATGTGGAAGATCAGTCCAACATATCCATGTACAGAGAGCTAGCTACATGGCAGATGAGTCCAACGTGTCCATATAT
>NW_006408704.1:522878-525314 GCF_000296735.1 Chrysochloris asiatica
TGTCCATATACTGAAAGTTAGCTATATGGCAGTGTAGTCCAACATGTCCTTTTACAGAATACTAGCTACATGGCTGATGAGTCCAACATGTTCATATCCTAAGAGCTACCTACATGGCAGACAAATCCTATATGTTCATATACAGAGAGCTGTCAACATAGAAGATCAGTCCAACATATCCATGTACATAAAGCTAGCTACATGTGAGATGAGTCTAAAATGTCCATATACTGAGAGCTAGCTACATGGCAGTGTAGTGCAACATTTTCATATACAGAGTTCTAGCTACATGGAATATTTGTCCAACATATCCATGTACAGAGAGATAGCCACATGGCAGAGTAGTACAACATTTACATATACAGAGTTCTAACTATATGGCAGATGAGTCAATCATGTCCATATACTGAGAACTAGCCACATGGCAGATGAATCCAACAGGTGTATATTTAGAGGGCTAGTTACAAGGCAGATGAGTCCAATATGTTCATACAGAGAGAGTTCGCTACATGGCTCATGAGTCCAACATGCCGATATACAGACAGCTAGCTACATGGCAGACAAGTCCAATATATTTATATGCAGAGAGCTACCTACATGGCAGATCAGTCCAACATATCCATGTATAGAGAGTAGGCTTAATGGCAGACGAGTCCAAATGTACATATACAGAGAGCTAGGTACATAGCAGAATAGTGCAACATTTCCTTACACAGGGTTCTAGCTACATGACAGATGAATCCAACGTGTCCATATACTGAGAGCTAGCTACATTGCAGAGACTCCAACATGTCCATATATAGAGAACTAGCTACATGGCAGATGAGTCCAACATGTCCACATACTGTGAGTTAGCTAAATGGCAGATGCTTCCAACATATGTATATTTAGAGTGTTCACTACAAGGCAGATGAGTCCAACATCTTCATACACTGAGAGCTGGCTACATGGCTGATGATTCTAACATGTCCATATACAGAGAGCTAGCTACATGGCAGACATGTCCAATTTGTTCATATACAGAGAGCTAACTACATGGCAGATCAGTCCGACGTATCCATGAACAAATAGCTAGATAAATGGAAGATGAGTTCAAAATATAAATATACAGGGAAATAGCTACATGGCAGAGTAGTGCAACATTTCTATATACATAGTTATAACTACATGACAGATGAATCCAATGTGTCCATATACTGATAGTTAGCTACATGGCAGAGTAGTCCAACATGTACATATACAGAGTTCTAGCTATATGTCACATGAGTCCAACATGTCCATATACAGAGAGCTAGCTACATAGCAGAGTAGTACAATGTTTCCATATACAGATTTCTAGCTACATGACAGATAAGTCCAACATGTCCATGTACTGAGAGTTATCTATATGGCAGATGAATCCAACATGTACATATACTGAGAGTTATCTACATGGCAAATGAGTCTATCATGTATATATATATGGAGGACTACCTACAAGGCAGACGAGTATAACATGTTCATACAGAGAGAGCTGACAACATGCTGATCAGTCCACCATGAACATATACAGAGGGCTAGCTACATGTCAGAAAAGTCCAATATGTTCATATACAGATAGCTCCTTACAAGGCAGACCAGTCCAACATTTCTATGCACAGAGAGTTAGCTACATGGCAGATGAGTACAAAATATCCATATACAGAGAGCTAGCTACATGGCAGATGAGTACAAAATATCCATATACAGAGAGCTAGCTACATGGCAGAGTAGTGCAACATTTCCATATACAGAGTTCGAGCTACATGGCAGATGTGTCCAACATGTCCATATACTGAGAGCTAGCTACATTGAAGATTCGTACAACATTTCCATATAGAGAGTACTAGCTACATGGCAGATGAGTCCAAAGTGTTCATAAACTGAGAGCTACCTACATGGCAGAGTAGTCAAACATGCACATATATGGAGTGCTAGCTATATGTCAGAGGAGTCCAACATGTCCATATACTGAGAGATAGGTACATGTTAGAGAGTCCAACATGTCCATATACTGAGATTTAGTTACATGGCAGATGAGTCCAAAATGTGTATATATATAGGACTAGCTACAAGGCATATGAGTCCAACATCATCATACAAAGACAGCTGTATACCTTACTGATGATTGAAACATGTCCATATACTGAGAACTAGCTAAATGCAGACAACTCCAATATATTCATATACAGAGAGCTACCTACATGGCAGATCAGTCAACATATCCATGTACAGAGAGCTACTGCATGACAGACAAGTCCAAAATATCCATATACAGAGACCTAGTAACATGTCAGAATAGTGCATCATTTCCATATACAGAATTCTAACTACATGGCAGATGAGTCCAATGTGTCCATATACTGAGAGCTAGCTACATGGAAGAGTAGTCCAACATGTCCTTATACAGAGTACTAG
>NW_006408704.1:526114-534470 GCF_000296735.1 Chrysochloris asiatica
CAACATTTCCATATACAGAGTACTAGCTACATAGCAGATGGGTCCCACATATCCATATACTGAGAGTTAGCTACATGGCAGATGAGTCCACAATGTGTATATATATAGGATTAGTTACAAGGATGATGAGTCCATTATGTTCATACAGCGATCACCGGCAATATGGCTGATGAATCCAACATGTACATATACAGAGAGCTAGCTACATGGCAGATATGTCCATTATATTCATATACAGAGACCTACCTACATAGCAGATCAGTCCTACATATCGATGCACAGATAGCTAGCTACATGGCAGACAATTCCAAAATGTCCATACACAGCGAGCTAGTAGCATGGCAGAGTGCTGCATCATTTCCATAAACAGATTTCTAGCTACATGGCAGATGAGACCAATGTGACCATATACTGAGAGCTAGCTAAATGGCAGAATAGTCCTACATGTCCATATACAGAGAACGAACTACATGGCAGATGAGTACAACATGCCCATATACTGAGAGATAGCTACATGGCAGAAGATTCCAAAATGTATGTATGTATATATATATATATATGACTAGGTACAAGGCAGATGAGTCCATTATGTTCATACAGAGATCGCCGGCTACATGGCTGATGAGTACAACATGTCCATATACAAAGAGCTAGCTTTATGGCAGATGAGTCCATAATGTCCATATAAAGAGTGTTAGCTACATGGAAGAGTAGTGCAACATTTCCATATACAGAGTTCAAGCTACCTTGCACATGACTCCTACGAGTCCATATATTGAGAGTTTGCTACATGGCAGAGCAGTCCAACATGTCCATAGATAGAACACTAGCTACATGGCAGATGAGTCAAACATATCCATATACTGAGAGTTAGCTACATGTCAGAGGAGTCCAAAATGTGTATATATATTAGAGTAGCTACAAGGCAGATGAGTCCAACATGTTCATACAGAGATCGCTGGTTACATGGCTGATGATTCCAACATGTCCATATACAGAGAGCTAGCTTCATGGCAGACATATAAAGAGAGCTAACTACATGGCAGATCAGTCCAACATATCCATGCACAAAAAGCTAGCTACATGGCATATGAGTCCATAATGTCCATATACAGAGTGTTACCTACATGGAAGAGTAGTGCAATGTACGGGTCCCGCCTTGACAGGGGTTGGGCTTCACAAATGAGGGATGTTTGGAGGCGAAATAGAGACATTACAGAAAAAAAGACACAGACACACTAATTTGATGCAAGCTGACAGGCAGTATATTCTCCTGCAGTCATTAAATACAGAGCTATCCATACCCAGTCTTTTATTCTTTTTTCATACAAGGAACTTGAAACACAAAGTACAGGATGAAATTAATCATTTGAGACAACACAAAGCTAATTCACAAATTTTCATAGAGGACTATCTAAAAGGCAGATGAATCCAACATGTTCATACAGAGAGAACTGGGTACATGTCTGATGAATCCAACATATCCATATACAGAGAGCTAGCTACATGGCAGATCAGTCCAACATATCCATGTACAGAGAGCTAGCTACATGGCAGAAGAATCCAACATGTCCAAATACAGAGAGCAAGCTACATGGCAGAGTAGTCCAACATGTCCATATACAGAGTACTAGTACATGGCAGATGAGTCCAACATGCCCATATACTGAGAGATAGCTACATGGCAGATGCGTCCAACATGTGAATATATAGAGGACTAGCTCAAGGCAGATAAGTCCAACAAATCCATGTACAGAGAGCTAGATACATGGCAGAAAAGTCCAATATGGCATATACAGAGAGTTACCTACATGGCATATCAGTCCATCATATCCATAAACAGAGAGCTAGCTACTTGGCAGACAAGTCCAAAATTTACATATATAGAGAGCTTGCTACAAGGCAGATGAGTCCAACATGTGAATATATAGAGGGCTAGATACAAGGCAGATGACTCCAATATGCTCATATAGAGAGAGCTGGCTACATAGCTGATGAGTCCAACGTGTCCATATACAGAGTTCTACCTACATGGCAGATGAGTCCAACATGTCCATATACTGAGAGCTAGCTACATGGCAGAGTAGTTCAACATTTCCATATACATAGAACTAGCTACATGGCAAATGAGTCCAAAGTGTCCATAAACTGAGAGCTAGCTACATAGCAGAATAGTCCAACATGTCCATATACAGAGTACTAGCTACATGATAGTCAAGACCACTATGTTCATATACAGAGAGCTACCTACATGACAGATCAGTCCAACATATCCATGCACAGAGATCTAGCTACATGGCAGATGAGTCCAAAATGTCCATATAGAGAGAGCTAGCTACATGGCATTGTAGTGCATCCTTTCCATATAAAGAGTTTTAGCTACATGGCAGATGAGTCCAACGTGTCCATATACTGAGAGCTAGCTACGTGGCAGATGAGCCCAACATGTCCTTATACTTAGAGTTAGCTACATGGCAAATGTGTCGATCATGTTTATATATAGAGGACTAGCTACAAGGAAGATGAATACAATGTGTTCTTACAGAGAGAGCTGATTACATGGCTGATGTGTCCAACATGCACATATACAGAGGATGTGTCCAACATGTCCCTATACAGAGAGCTAGCTACATGGCCGACAAGTCCAATATGTTCATATACAGAGAGCTACTTACAAGGCAGATCAGTCCATCATATCCATGGACAGCAAGCTAGCTACTTGGCAGACGAGTCTAAACTGTCCATATACAGAGATTTAGCTACATGGCAGAGTAGTGCAACATTTCTCTATACAGCGTTCTAGCGACATGGCAGATGAGTCCAACGTGTCCCTATACAGAGAGCTATCTACATGGCAGAGTAGTCCAACATTTCCATGCACAGAGTTATAGCTACACGGCAGATGAGTCCAATGTGTCCATAAACTGAGAGCTTGCTATATAGTAGAGTAGTCCAACATGTCCATATACAGGGTACTAGATACATAGCAGATTAATTCAATATGTCCATATACTGAAAGTTAGCTACATGGCATATGAGTCCAACATGTGTATATATAGAGGACTTCCTACAAGGCAGATGAGTCCAACGTGTTCATACAGAGAGAGCTGTCTACAGGGTTGATTAGTCCAAAATGTCTATACACAGAGAGCTTGCTTCATGGCAGACAAGTGCAAAATGTTCATATACAGGGAGCTACCTACATGGCAGAGGAGTCCAAAATGTCTATATACAGAGAGCTAGCTGCATGCCAAAGTAGTGCAACATTTCCACATACAGAGATCTAGCTACATGGCAGGCAGATGAGTCCAACATGTTTATATAATGAGAGTTAGCTACATGGCAGATGAGTCCAAACTGTATATATATATAGAGGACTACTTACAGGGCAGATGAGTCTAATATGTTCATACATAGAGAGCTGGGTACATGGCTGATGAGTCCAACATACCCAAATATAGAGAGCTAGCTCCTTGGAAGACAAATCCAACATATTCATATACAGATAGCTACCTACATGGCAGATCAATCCATCATATCCATGCACAGAGAGCTAGGTAATTGGCAGATGAGTCCAAAATGTCCATATACAGGGAGCTAGCTACATGCAGAGTAATGCAGCATTTCCACATAAAGAGTTCTATATTCTTGGCAGATGAGTCCAACATGTCCAAAAACTGAGAACAAGCTACATAGCAGAGTAGTCCAACATTTCCATATACAGAGTACTAGCTACATGGCAGCTAAGTCCTACGTATCCATAAACTGAGAGTTAGCTACATGGCAGATGAGTCCAACATGTCCATATACTGAGAGTTAGGCACAAGGCATGTGAGTCCAACATATACTGACAGTTAGTTACATGGTATATGAGTTCAACATGTGTATATATAGAGGACTAGCTCAAGGCTGATGAGTAAAACGTGTTCATACAGAGAGAGATGGCTATGTGACAGACGAGTCCAACATATCCATATACAGAGAGCTAGCTTCATGGCATACCAGTCCAATATATTCATGTACAGAGATCTAACTACATGGCAGATCAGTCCAAGATATCCATGCACAGAGAGCTAGCAACATGGTAGATGAGCCCAAAATGTACAAATACAGAGAGCTCGCTACATGGCAGAGTAGTGCTAGATTTCCATATAGAAAGTTCTAGCTACATGGCAGATGAGTCCAATGTGTCCAGATACTGACAGTTAGATACATGGCAGAGTACTCCAATATTTAATATGGAGAGTACTAGCTACATGGCAGATGAGTACAACGTGTCCATAAACTGAGAGCTGACTAACTGGCAGGGTAGTCCAACATGTCCATAGACAGACTACTAACTACATAACAGATGAGTCCACCATGTCTATATATTGAAAGTTAGCTAGATGGCAGATGAGTCCAACATGTCCATATACTGAGAGTTACATACATGGCAGATGAGTCAAATATATGCATATATAGAGGATTAGCTACAAGGCAGATGAGTCCAAACATGTTCATACAGACAGAGCTGGCTACATGGGTGATGAGTGCAACATATTCATATGCAGACCTCTAGATATATGGCAGACAAGTCCCATATGTTTATATACAGAGAGCTTCTTACATGGTAGAACAGGCCAACATATCCATGCACAGAGAGCTAGCTATAAGGCAGATGAGTTCAAAATGTCCATCTACAGAGAGATAGCTACTTGGCAGAATAGTGCAACATTTCTACATACAGAGTTCCAGCTACATGAGAGATGAGTCCAACTTGTCCATACACTGAAAGCTAGCTAAAAGGCAGAGTAATCCAAGATGTCCATAAACAGAGTACAAGCTACATGGCAGATGTGTCCAACATGTCCATATAATGAGAGTTACTACATGGCAGATTAGTCCACCATGTGTATATTTAGAGTGCTAGCTACAAGGCAGATGAGTTGAACATATTCATATAGAGAGAGCTGGCTACATGGATGAAGTGGCCAACATGTCCATATACAAAGAGCTATCTACATGGCAGACAAGTCTAATATGTTCATATGCAGAGGGCTACCTACATGACAGATCAGTCCAAGATATCCATGCACAGAGAGGTAGCTACATGACAGATGAGTCCAAAATGTCCATAAGCAGAGAGCTAGCTACATGGCAGATTAGTCCTACATGTCTGCATACAGAGTACTAGCTACATGGTAGATGACTCCAACATGTCCATATACTGAGAGTTAGCTACATGGCAGATGAGTCCAACATGTGTATATTTGGAGTGCTAGCAATAAGGCAGATGAGTTGAACATATTCATACAGACTGGCTACAAGACAGATGAATCCAACATGTTCATACAGAGAGAACTGGCTACATGTCTGATGACTCCAACATGACCATATACTGAGAGCTACTTACATGGCAGACAAGTCCAATATGTTCATATACAGAGAGCTATCAACATGGCAGATCAGTCCAACATATCCATGTACACAGAGCCAGCTTCATGACAGACAAGTCCAAAAGGTCCATATGCAGATAGCAAGCTACATGGTAGTGTAGTGCCATATTCCATATACAGAGTTGTAGCTACATGACAGATGACTCCAACATGTGCATATACTGAGAGCCAGCTACATGGCAGATGTGTCCAACGTGTCCATATACTGAGAGCTTCCTACATGGCAGAGTAGTCCAACATGTCCATATACAGATAGCTAGCTTCATGGCAGACAAGTCCAACATGTCCTTATACAGAGAGCTACCTACATGGCAGATCAGTACAAAATATCCATGCACAGAGAACTAGCTACTTGGTAGTTGTGTCGAACATGTCCATGTACTGAGCGTTAGCTACAAGCAGATGAGTCCAACATATGTATATATAGAGGATTAGTTACAAGGCAGATGAGTCCAACATGTTCATACAGATAGAGTTGGTTACATTGCTGATGAGTGCATCATGTCCCAATACAGAGATCTAGATACAAGTCAGACAAGTCCCATTTGTGCATATACAGAGAGCTTCTTACATGGTAGATCACTCCAACATATCCATGCACAGTGAGCTTGGTACAAAGCAGACGAGTCCAAAATGTCCATATACAGAGTGATAGCTACATGGCAGAATAGTGCAACATTTCTACATACAGAGTTTCAGCTACATGGGAGATGAGTCCAACGTGTCCATATACTGAAAGATAGCTTCATGGTAGATGTGTCCAACATGTCCATATAATGAGAGTTAGCTACATGGCAGATGAGTCCACCATGTGTATATATAGAGAGCCAGCGTCAAGTCAGATGAGTTGAACATATTCATACAGAGAGAGCTGGAAACATGGGTAAGGTGGCCAACATGTCCATATACTAAGAGCTAGCTACATGGCAGAGAAGTCCAATATGTTCATATGCAGAGAGCTACCTACATGGCAGATCAGTATAAGATATCCATGCACAGAGAGCTAGCTACATGACAGAGGAGTCCAAAATGTCCATATGCAGAGAGCTAACTACATGACAGAATAGTGAAATATTTCAATATACAGAGTACTGGCTACATGGCAGATGAGTACAACATGTCCATATACTGAGAGTTAGCTACATGGCAGATGAGTCAAACATGTGTATATTTAGAGGGCAAGCTATAAGGCAGATAAATCGAACATATTCATACAGAGAGAGCTGGCTACATGTCTGATGAGTCCAACATGACCATATAATGAGAGTTAGCTACATGGCAGACAAGTCCAATATGTTCATATATAGAGAATTACTGACATGGCAGATGCACAGAGAGCCAGCTACATGACAGACGAGTCCAAAAGGTTCACATACACATAGCTACCTACATTGGAAAATAGTTTCATATTCCATATTCAGAGTTCTAGCTAGATATACTGAGAGCCAGCAGCATGGCAGAGTAGTTCAACATTTCCATACACAGAGTTCTAGCTAAATGGTAAATGAATCTAACGTGTCCATATACTGAGAGTTAGGTACATGGCAGAGTAGTCCAACATGTCCATATACAGAATACTAGCTGTTTCGCAGATGAATAAAAAATGTCCATATACTGAGATTTAGCTATATAACAGATGAATCAAACATGTGTATCTTCAGAGGGTTAGCTACAAGACAGATTAGGGCAACATGGTCATGAAGAGACAGCTGGGTACATGGCTAATGAGTCCAACTAGTCCATATACAGAGAGCAAGCTACATGGCAGAGAAGTCCCAAACGTTCATACACAGAGAGCTAATTAAATGGTACGTCAGTCCAGCATATCTGTCCAAAATGTCCATATACAAAGTGATAGCTACATGACAGAGTAGGGCAACATTTCCATATACAGAGTTCTAGCCACATGGCAGATGATTCCAAAATGTCTATATACACAGAGTTAGCAGCAAGTTAGCGTAGTGCAACATTTCCATATACCGAGCTCTAGCTACAGGGAAGATGAGTCAAATGTGTTCATATACTAAGAGCTAGCTACATGGCAGAGTAGTCCAAAATGTCCATATACAGATTACCAGCAACCTGGCAGATGAGTCCAACATGTCCATATATTGAGAGTTAGCTACATGGCAGATGAGACTAACATGTGTATATATAGAAGACTAGCTAAAATGCAGATGAGTACAACAAGTTCATACCGAGGGAGTTGGCTTCATTGCTGATGAATCCAACATGTCCATTTACAGAGAGCTAACTACTTAGTAGATACATCCAATATGTTCATATGCAAATAGCTACCTACATGGAAGATCAGTTCAGAATAACCATGCACAAAAAGCTAGCTACATGGCAGATGAGTCCAAAATGTCCATATAAAGACAGCTAGCTACATGACAGAGTAGTGCAACATTTCCATATTCAGAGCTATAGATACATGGCAGATGAGACCAACATATCCCTATACTGAGAGTTAGCTACTTGGCAGAGTAGTCCAACATGTCCATATACAGAGTACTAGCTACATGGCAGATGAATCACACATGTCTATATACTGAGAGTTAACTACATGGCTGATCAGTCCAACATGTGTATATTTAGAGGGCTGGCTACAAGGCAGATGATTCAAACATATTCATACAGAGAGAGCTGGCTATATGGCTGATGAGTCCAACATGTCCATTTACTGACAGCTACCTACATGGCAGACAAGTCCAATATGTTCATATACAGTGAGCTATCTACATGGCAGATCAGTCCAGCATATCTATGCACAGAGAGCTAGTTACATGGCAGACAAGTCCTAAATGTCCATATACAGAGAGCTAGCTACATGGCAGAGTATTGCACCATTTCCATGTACAGAGTTCTAGCTACATGGCAGATGAGTCCAACATGTCCATATACTGAGAGCTAGCTAC
>NW_006408704.1:534570-551983 GCF_000296735.1 Chrysochloris asiatica
ATGTCCATATACAAAATAGTAGCAACATGGCAGATGAGTCCAACATGTGCATATACTGAGAGTTAGCAACATGGCGAATGAGTCCACCATGTGTGTATTTAGAGGGCTAGCTACAAGACAGATGATTCGAACATATTCATACAGAGAGAGCTGGCTACAGCTGATGAGCCCAACACGTACATATACTGACAGCTACCTACATGGCAAACAAGTCCAATATGTTCATATACAGACAACTACATACATGGCAGATCAGTCCAAAATATCCATGCACAGATAGCAACCTACACGGCATACAAGTCCAAAATGTTCATATACAGATAGCTAGCTACATGGCAGAGTCGTGCAACAATTCCATATATAGTATTCTAGCTACATGACATATGAGTCCAACGTGTCCATGTACGGAGAGCTAGCCTCATGGCAGATTAGTCCACCATGCCCATATACTGAGAGTTAGCTACATGGCAGAGTAGTCCAACATGTCCAATCAAAGAATATTAACTACATGGCATTTGAATCCAACATGTCCATACACTGTGCGTTAGCAACATGTCAGAAGAGTCCAACATGTTTATATAGAGGACTAGCTACAAGGCAGATGAGTCCAACATGTTCATACACAGAGAGCTTGCTACATGGCTGATAAATCTACATGTCCATATACAGACAGCTACCTAAATGGCAGACCAGTCCCATATGTTCATATACAGAGAGCTAACTACATCGTAGGTGAGTCCAGCATATGTATACACTTAGAGCTAGCTACACGGCAGACGAGTCTAAAATGTCTATATAAAGAGAGCTAGCTACGTGACAGAGTAGTGCAACATTTCCATATACAGAGTTCTAGCTATATGGCAGATGAACCAACATGTCGATATACTGGGAGTTACCTGCATGGCAGGTGAATTCCAATATAGTCCAACATGTCCTTATAACTGAGAGCTATCTACATTACTGATGAGTCCAACATATATATATATATGACTAGCTTAAAGGAAAATGAGTCCAACATGTTCATACAGAGAGAGCTGACTACATCGCTGATGAGTTCAACATATACTGAGAGTTAGCTACATGACACATTAGTCCAACATGTGTTTGTTTAGTGGGTTTGCTACAAGGCAGAAGAGTCCAACATGTTCATACACAGAGCTGGCTATATGGCTGATGAGTCCAAAATGTACATATACAGAGAGCTACCTAAATGGCAGAAAAGTCCCATATGTTCATATACAGAGAGCTACCTATATGGCAGTGTAGTCCAACATGTCCATGTACGGAATACGAGATACATGGCAGATGAGTCCAACATGTCCATATACTGAGAGTTAGTTACATGGCAGATGAGTCCAACTTGTGTATACATAGAGGACTAGGTACAAGGCAGATGAATCCAACATGTTCATACAGAGCGTGCTGGCCACATGGATGCTGAGTCCAACATGTTCATATACAGAGAGCAGGCTACATAGCAGACGAGACCAATATGTTCATATACAGAGAGCTACCTACATTGTAGATAAGTGCAACATATCCATCCGCAGAGAGGTAGCTACATGGCAGATGAGTACAACATGTGTATATATAGAGGACTAGGTACAAGAAGATGAGTCCAACATGTTCATACAGAGAGCTAACTGCATGACAGAGAATGCCAATATGATAATATACAGAGAGCTACCAACATGGCAGATCACTCCAACTTATCCATGCACTGAGAGCTAGCTTTTTGGCACATGAGTCCAAAATGTCCATATAAAGAGAGCTAGCTACATAGCAGAGTAGTACAACATTTCCATATTCATAGCTCTAGCTACATGGAAGATGAGTCCAACATGTTCATATACTGAGAGTTAGATACAAGGCAGATGAGATAAACATGTGTATATCAAGTGGTCTAGGTACAAAGCAGAAGAGTCAAACATATTCATACAGAGAGAGCTGGCTACATGGCTGATTAGTCCAACATGTCCATATACTGAGAGCTAGAAACTTGGTAGACAAGTCCAATATATTCATAAGCAAAGAGCTACTTACATGACAGATCAGTACAGCATTATGCATGCACAGAGAGCTAGCTACATGGCAGACGAGTCAAAAATGTCCATATACAAAGAGCTAGCTACATGGCAGTGTAGTGCAACATTTCCATATACAGAGTTCTAGCTACATGGCAGATGAGTCCAACGTGTCCATATACTGAGAGCTAGCTACATGGCGGAGTAATCCAACATGTCCATATACAGAGTACTAGCTACATGGCAGATGAATCCAACATGTCCATATACTGAGAGTTAGCTACATGGCAGATTAGTACAACTTGTGTATATATACAGGTCTAGCTACAAGACAGTTGAGTCCAACATGTTTATCGAGAGAGAACTAGCTACATGGCAGACAAGTCCAAAATGTCCACATACAGAGAGCTACCTGCATGGCTGAGTAGTGCAGCATTTGAATATACAAAGTTCTAGCTACATGACAGATGAGTCCATCGTGTCCATATACTGAGAGCCAGCTGTATGGCAGATGAGTCCAACGTGTCCATATACTGAAAGCAAGCTACATGGCTCAATAATTTTACATGTTCATATAATGAGAGTTGGCTACATGGCAGATGAGTCCAACATGTGTATATTTATAGGGCTAGCTACAATACCGATGGGTCGAACATATTCATACAGACAGAGCTGGCTCCATGGCTGATGAGTCCAACATGTCCATATACTGACAGCTACCTACATGGCAGAGATGTCCAATTGTTCATATACAGAGAGCTAGCTATATGGCAGATGAATCCAAAATGTCGATATACAGAGAGCTAGCTACATGGCAGAGTAGTCCAACATGTCCATATACAGAGTTCTAGCTACATGGCAGATGAGTTCAACATGTTCATATACTGAGAATTAGCTACATGGCAGATAAGACCAACATGTGTATATTTAGTGGACTAGGTACAAGTCAGATGAGTCGAACATATTCATACAGAGAGAGCTGGGTACATGGCTGATGAGTCCAACATGTCCATATACTGAGAGCTAGAAACTTGGTAGACAAGCCCAATATGTTCATAAGCAGAGAGCCTCCTAGATGGCAGATTAGTGCAGCATATCCATGAAGAGAGCTAGTTATATGGCATACGAATCCAAGATGTCCATATACAAAGAGCTAGCTACGTGGCAGAGTAGTGCAACATTTCCATATACAGAGTTATAGCTACATGACAGATGAGTCCAACGTGTCCATATACTGAGAGCTAGCTTCATAGCAGAGTAGTCCAACATGTCCATATACAGAGACCTAGCTACAGGGCAGATGAATCCAACATGTCCATATACTGAGAGTTAGCTGCATGGCAGATGAGTACAACATATGTATATATAGAAGACTAGCTACAAGGCAGATGAGTCCAACATGTTCATACAGAGAGAGCTGGATACATGGCAGACAAGTTCACAATGTCCATATACAGAGAGCTACCTACATGACGGTGTACTGCAGCATTTTCATATACAATGTTCGAGCTTCATGGTGGATGAGTACAATGTGTCCATATACAGAGCACTAGCTACATGGCAGATGAATTCAACATGTCCATATACTGAGAGTTAGCTACATGGCAGATGAGTACAACATGTGTATATATAGAGGACTAGCAACAAGGCAGATGAGTCCAATATGTTCATATCGAGAGAGATGGCTACATGCAGATAAGTCCAAAATGTCCATATACAGAGAGATAGACACATGGCCGAGTAGTGCAACGTATGCATATACAGAGTTCTAGCTACATGGCAGATGAGTCCAATGTGTCCATATACTGAGAGCCAGCTATATGGCAGATGAGTCCAACATGTCCATATACTGAGAGCTAGCAACATGGCAGACGTGTCCAAAATGTCCATATACAGAGTACTAACTACATGGCAGATGAGTCGAACCTTTCTATATACTGAGAGTTAGCTACATGGCAGATGAGTCCAATATGTGTATATATAGAGGACTAGCTCCAAGGCAGATGAGTCCAACATATTGGTATAGGGAATTCTGGCTTCATGTCCGATGAGTCCAACATACAGGACTTGTCGGCCATGTAGCTCCAACATATACAGAGAGGTAGCTACATGGCAGACAAGTCCTATATGTTCATATACAGAGAGCTAACTTCGTGGCAGATCAGTCCAACATATCCATGAACAGAGAGCTAGATACATGTCAGATAAGTCCAAAATTTCCCTATACAGACAGCTAGCTACATGGCAGAGTATTGCATCATTCCCATATACAGAGTTCTAGCTAAATGGCAGATGAGTCCAACGTGTCCATATACTGAGAGCTAGCTGCATGTCTCATGAAACCTACATGTCCATATACTGAGACTTAGATACATGGCAGATGAGTCTAACTTGTGTATATACAGAGGATTAGCTACATGGCAGAAGAGTCCAATATGTTCATAAAGATAGTGTTGGCTACCTGGCTGATGACTCAAACATGTCTATTTACAGAGAGCAAGCTACTTGGCAGACAAGTCCAATATGTTCATATACAAAGAGCTAACTATATGGGAGATCAGTTCAGCATATCTATTCACAGTAAACTAGCTACATGCCAGATGAGTCCATAAGGTCCTTATACAGAGAGCTGCTTACATGGCGGAGTAGTGCAACATTTCCATATACAGAGCACTAGCTAAATGGCAGATGAGTCCAACATGTCCATATACTGACAGCTACCTATATGCCAAAGAAGTCCAATATATTCATATACAGAGAGCTACCTACATGGCAGATCAGTTCAACATATCCAGGCACAGAGAGATGGCTTCATGGAAGATGAGTCCAAAATGTCCATATACAGAGAGCTAGCTACATGGAAGAGTAGTCCAACATGTCCATATACAAAGGACTAGATACATGGCTGATGAGTCCAACATGTCCATATACTGAGAACTAGAAACTTGGTAGACAAGTCCAATATGTTCATAAGCAGAGAGCTACATACAAGGCAGATCAGTACAGCATATCCATGTACAGAGAGCTAGCAACATGGCAGATGATTCCAAAATGTCCATATACAAATAGCTAGCTACATGGCAGAGTAGTGCAACATTTCCATATACAGAGTTCTAGCTACATGACAGATGAGCCCAATGAGTCCATATGCTGAGAGCAAGCTACATGGCAGACGTGTCCAAAATGTCCATATATAGAGTCCTATCTACATGGCAGATGAGTCCAACATGTCCATATACTGAAAGTTTGCTGCATGACAGATGAGTACAGCATGTGTATATATAGAGGACTAGCTACAAGGCAGATGAGTCCAACATGTTCATACAGAGAGAGGTGGCTACATTGCAGACAAGTCCAAATTTCCATATACAGAGAGCTACCTACATGGCCGTGTAGTGCAGCATTTGCTTATACAAAATTCTAGCTACATGGCAGATGAGTCCATAATGTCCATATACAGAGAGCTAGCTACATGACAGAGTAGTCCAATATGTTCATATACAGAGAGGTACCTACATGGCAGGTCAGTCAAACATAACCATGCACAGTGAGATAGCTACATGGCAGATGAGTCCAAAATATCAATATACAGAGAGCTAGCTACCTGGCAGATTAATCCAACATGTCCATATACTGAGCACAAGCTACATGGCAGATGAGTCCAACATGTTCATATACTGAGAGTTAGCTACATGGCAGATGAGACCAACATGTGTACATTTATTGGGCTAGGTTAGAGTCAGATGAGTCGAACATATTCATACAGAGAGAGCTGCCTAAATGGCTCATGAGTCCAACATGTGTATATTTAGTGGGCTAGGTACAAGGCAGAGGAGTAGAACATATTCATACAGAGAGAGCTGGCCACATGGCTGAGGAGTCCTTCATTTCCATATACTGAGAGTTAGCTACATGGAAGATGAGTCGAACATGTATATATAGAGGACTAGCTACAAGCCAGATGACTCCAACATGTTCATACACAGAGAGCTGGCTACATGACTGATGAGTACAACAAGTCCATATACAGAGAGTTAGCTACCTGGCAGACATGTCCAATACTTTTATAAACAGAGAGGTAGATACATGGCAGATCAGTTCACTATATGCATACATGGAGAACTACCTACATGGCAGTCCAAAATGTTCGTATGCTGAGAGCTAGCTACATGACAGAGTTGTACAACATTTCCATATACGGAATACTAGCTACATGGCAGATGAGTCCAAAATGTCCATATACTGAGAATTAGCTACATGGCAGATGAGTCCAACATGTGTATATTTGGACGGCGAGCTACAAGCCAGATGAGTAGAATATATTCATACAGAGAGAGCTTGCTACGTGACTGATGAGTCCAACATATCCATATACTGAGAGCTAGCTACTTCGCAGACAAGCCCCATACGTTCATATACAGAGATCTACCTACATGGCATATCAGTCCAGCATATCTATGCATAGAGAGCAAGCTACATGGCAGATGACTCCTAAATGTCCATGTACAGAGATCTAGCTACATTGCAGAGTAGTGCAAATTTTCCATCTACAGAGTATTAACTACATGGCAGATGAGTCCAACATGTCCATATACTGAGAGTTAGCTATATGGCCGATGAGTCCATCATGTGTATATATACATAGAGGACTACTTAAAGGCCGATGATTCCAACATGTTGATACAGGGAGTGCTGGCTACATGTCTGATGAGTCCATCATTTCCATATACAGAGAGGTAGCTACATGTCAGAATAGTCCGAAGTGTTCATATACAGGGAGCTATCTACATGTCAGATCAGTCCAACATATACATGAACAGTGAACTACCTACATATCATACGAGTCCAAAATGTCAATATACAGAGGGATGGCTACATGACAGAGTAATGCAACATTTCCATATACAGAGTTCTAGCTACATGCAAGATGTGTACAATGTGTGCATATACTGAGAGCTAGCCACATGGCAGAGTAGTCCAACATGTCCAAATGCAGAGTACCCCCTCCATGGCTGATGAATCCAACACGTCCATATACTGACAGTTAGCTACATGACAGATGAGTCCAACATGTTTATGTTTAGAGGGTTAGCTACAAGGAAGATAACTCTAACATGTTCATACACAGAGAGCTGGCTACATGGCTGATGAGTCCAACATGTATATATACTCAGAGCTAGCTACAAGGCAGATGAGTCCATCATGTGTCTATATAGAGGAGCAGCTACAAGGCAGATGAGTCTACCATGTTCATACAGAGAGAGCTGGCTACATGACAGATGAATCCAAAATGTCCATATACAAAGAGCTAACTACATGGCAGAATAGTGCAACATTTCCATATACAGAGTTCTAGCTACATGGCAGATGAGTCTGAGGTGTCCATATACTGAGAGTTAGCTGCATGGCAGTGTAGTCCAAGATGTCCATAAACAGAGTACTAACTACATGGCAGATGAGTCCAACATGTCCATATACTGAGGGTTAGCTACATGGCAGATGAGTCCAACATGTGTATATAGAGATAACTAGATACAAGGAAGAAGAATCCAACATGTTCATACAGAGTGAGCTGGCTTCCTAACTGATGAGTCCAACATATCCATATACAGAGATCTAGCTACATGGCATACAAGTCCAATATGTGCTTATACAGAGAGCTACCTACTTGGCAGATCAGTCCAACTAATCCATGCACAGAGAGCTAGCTACATGGCAGACGAGCCCAAAATTTCCATATACAGACTACTAGCAACATGGCAGGTAAATCCAACATGTCCACATATTGAGATTTAGCTACATGGCATATAAGACCAAATTGTCCGTATACTCAGAGATAGCTACATGGCAGAGTAGACCAACATGACCATATACAGATTAATAGCTACATGACAGATGAATCCAACATATCCATATACTGAGAGTTAGCAACAGGATAGATGATTCCAACATGTGTATGTTTACAGGGTTAGATACAAGACAGATGAGTCCAACATGTTCATACACAGAGAGCTGGCTACATAGCTGATGAGTGCAACATGTCCATATACAGAGAGTTAACAACATGGCAGACAAGTCCCAAATGTTCATATACAGAGATCTACCTATATGGCCAATCAATCCAGCATATCTATGCACAGAGAGCTAGCTACATGTCAGACGAGTCCAAAACGTCCATGTAAAAAGAGGTAGCTATATGATAGAATAGTGCAACATTTCCATAGAAAGAGTTTTAGCTACATGGCAGATGTGTACAACGTCTCCATATACTGAGAGCTAGGTACTTGACAGAGTAGTCCAACATGTCCATATACTTAGTACAAACTACATGGCACATGAGTCCAACATGTCCACATACTGAGAGTTAGCTACATGGCAAATGAGTCCAACATATGTATATTTGGAGGGCGAGCTACAAGCCAGATGAGTAGAACATATTCATACAGAGAGAGTTGGCTACATGGCTAATGATTCCAACATGTCCATATACTGAGAGGCAGCCATATCACAGAGAAGTCCCTTATGTTCATATACAGTTATCTAACTACATAATATATCAGTCCAGCATATCCATGCACAGAGAGCTAGCTACAAGGCAGATGACTCCTAAATGTCCATATGCAGAGAGCTAGCTACATGGCAGACTAGTGCAACATTTTCATATACAGCGTACTAGCTACATGGTAGATGAGCCCAACATGTGCATATACTGAGAGTCAGCTACATGGCAGATGAGTCCAACATATGTATATATAGAGGAATATCTACAAGGCAGATGAGTCCAACTCATCTGTAGCAAATGGCTACATTTCTGATGAGTCCATCATGTCCATATACAGAAAGGTAGATACATGGCAGACACGTCCGATATGTTCACTTACAGAGAGATATCTACATGGCAGATCATTCCAGCATATCTATGCACAGAGATCTAGCTACATGGCAGAAGAGTCCAAAATGTCCTTATACAGAGAGCTAGGTACATAACAGAGTAGGGCAACATTTCCATATACAGAGTTTGAGCTACATGGCAGATTAGTACAATGTTTCCATATACTGAGAGTTATCTACATGGCAGATGAGTCAAACATGTGTTTATTTAGAGGACTAGCCACAAGGCAGGTGAGTCCAACATGGTCATACAGAGAGAGATGGCTACATGGCAGATGAGTCCAACATGTGTATATATAGAAGACTAACTACATGATAGATGGATCCAACATACTCATATAGAGAGCTGGGTACATGGCAGATGAATCCAACATGTGCATATATAGAGAGCTAGCTGTATGGCAGACAAATCCCATATATTCATATACAGAGAACTATCTACATGGCAGATCAGTGAAACATATCCATGTAAAGAGAGATAGCTACATGGAAGACGAGTCCAAAATGTTCATAAACAGATAGCTATCTACATGGTAGAGGAGTGCAACATTTCCATATACAGAGTTCTAGCTTCATGACAGATGAGTTCAACGTGTCCATAGACTGAGAGTTAGATAAATGGCAGACTAGTCCAACAGGTCCATATAAAGAGTACTAACTACATAGCATATGTGTACTACATATGCATATACTGAGAGTTAGATACATGGCAGATGAGTCCAACATGTGTATATTTAGAGGCCTGGCAACAAGGCAGATAAGTCCAACATATTCATACAGAGAGCTGGCTACATGGCAGACAAGTCCAACATATCCATGTACAGAGAGCTAGTTACATGGCATACGAGTCAACAATGTACATACATAGAGAGATATCTACATGGCAGAGTAGTGCAACATTTCCATATACAGAGTTCTAGCTACATGGCAGATGAGTCCAACATGTCCATATACTGAAAGTAAGCTACATTGCAGATGAGTCCAACATGTGTATATATAGAGGATTTGCTACAAGGCAGATGAGTCCAACATGTTCATACCGAGAGAGCTGGCGACATTGGTGATGAGTCCTACATGTCCATATACAAAGAACGAACTCTATGGCAGATGAATCCAACGTACCCATATACTGAGAGATAGCTACATGACACATTAGTCCAACATGTGTGTGTTTAGAGAATTAGCTACAAGGCAGATAAGTCCAACATGTTCATACACAGAGATGGGTACATGGCTGATGAGTCCAACATGTCCATATACAGAGAGCTACCTACATGGCAGAGAAGTCCAATATGTTCATATACAGAGACCTACCTACTTGGCAGATTAGTTTAACTTATGCATGCACAGAGAGCTAGCTTCATGACAGACAAGCAGAAAATGTCCATATTCAGAGAGCTAGCTACATGGCAGTGTAGTGACACATTTCCATATTCAGAGCTCTAGCTACCTGGAGATGAGTCCAACGTGTCCTTATACTGAGATATAGCTATATGGCAGAGTAGATCAACATGTCCATAAACAGAGTACTAGCTACATGACAGATGAGTCCTACATGTCTATATACTGAGAGTTAGCTACAAGGAAGGTGAGTTCAACAACTGTATATATAGAGGACAAGCTCCAAGGCAGATGAGTCCAACATGTTCATACACAGAGTGCTAGCTGCATGACAGATAATTCCAATATGTTCATATTCAGAGAGCTACCTACATGGAAGATCTGTCCATCATATCCATGCACAGATTGCTAGCTACATGGCAGACAAGTCCAAAATGTCCATATACTGAGAGTTAGCTATATGACACATGAGTCCAACATGTGTATCTATAGAGGAGTACCTACAAGGAAGATGAGTCCAACATTTTCATAAAGAGAGGGTTGGTTACATGGCAGATGAGTCCAACAAGCCCATATACAGAGAGATAGGTACATGTCAGACAAGTCCAATAAGTTCATATACAGAGAGTTACCTACATGGCAGATCAATCTAACATATCCATGCATAGAGAGCTACGGACATGGCAGACAAGTCCAAAATGTCCAAATGCAGAGAGCTAGATTCATGACAGAGTAGTGTAACATTTCTATATACAGAGTTCTCACTACATGGCAAATGAGTCCAATGTGTCCATATACTGAGAGTTAGCTACATGGAAAATGAGTCCAATAAGTGTATATTTATAGGGAAAACTACTAGGTAGATGAGTCCAACATGTTCATACAGAGAGAGCTGGCTACATGGCTGATGAGTCCAACATGTCCATATACTGAAAGCTACCTATATGGCGGACAAGTCCAATATGTTCATATACAGAGAGCTACCTACATGGCAGATGAGTCCAATATATCCATTCAAAGAGGTAGCTACATGACATACGAGTTCAAAATGTCCATATACAGAGTGCTAGCTACATGGTAGAGTATTGCCACATTTCCATATTCAGAGCTCTAGCTACCTGGAGATGAGTCCAATGTGTCCTTATACTGAAATCTAGCTATATATAAGAGTAGTCCTATATGTCCATAAACAGAGTATTAACTACATGACAGATGAGTCCTACATGTCTATATACTGAGAGTTAGCTACAAGGAAGGTGAGTTCAACAAATGTATATATAGAGGACTAGCTACAAGGCAGATGAGTCAACCATGTTCATAAATAGAGAGCTAGCTACATGTCTGATGAGTCCAACATGGCCATATAGAGAGTGCTAGCTGCATGGCAGACAATTCCAATATATTCATATACAGAGAGCTACCTACATGGCAGTTCTGTCCATCATATCCATGCACAGATTGCTAGCTACATGGCATATGAGTCCAAAATGTCCATTTACTGAGAGTTAGCTACATGGCAGATGAATCCAACATGAGTATATACAGAAGACTCTCTGAAAAACAGATGAGTCCAGTATGTTCATACAAGAGAGCTGGCTACATGGCGGATGATTCCAACATGTCCATATACAGAGAGCCAGATATGTGGGATACAAGTCCAATATGTTCATATACAGGGAGCTACCTACATGGCAGAGCAGTCCAGCATATCCATGCACAGAAAGCTATCTACATGAAAGATGAGTCGAAAATGTCCATATACAGAGAGCTAGCTACATGGCAGAGTAGTCCAACATGTCCATACAGAGAGTACTAACTTCATGGCAGATGAGTCCAACATGTTCATATACTGAGAGTTAGCTACATGGCAGATGAGTCCAGCAAGTGTATATATAGAAGACTAGCTACAAGTTAGGTGAGTCTAACATGTTAATACAGAGAGATCTGGGTACATGGCCGATGATTACAACATGTCCATATACAGAGAGTTAGCTACATGGCATACAATTCCAATATGTTCATGTAGAGAGAGCTACCTACATGGAGGTCTGTCAAACATATCCATGCACAGAGAGCTAGCTACATGGCAGACGAGTCCAAATGTCCATATACAGAGAGATAACTGCATGGCAGAATAGTGTAACATTTCCATATACAGATTTCTAGCTACATGGCAGGTGATTCCAAAATGTCCATATACAGAGAGCTAGTTACATGGCAGAGTAGTGCAACATTTCTATATACAGAGTTCTACCTACATGGCAGATGTGTCCAACGTGTCCATATACTGAGAGCTAGCTACATGGCAGTGTAGTCCAACATATCCATATACTGCAAGTTAGCTACATGGCAGATGATTCCAAATTGTGTATATATAGAGGACTAGCTACATGTCAGAAGAGTCCAAAGTGTTCCTACAGAGGGAGCTGGTACATGCCTCATGAGTCCAACATGTGCATATACAGAGAACTAGCTACACAGCAGACAAGTGGATTATGTTCATATACAGAGAGCTACCTACATGGCATATCAGTCCAACATATCAATTCAGAGAGCTAGCTACATGGCAGAAGAGACTAAAATGAACATATACAGAGAGTTAGCTACATGGCAGGGTAGTGCAACATTTCCATATACAGAGCTCTAGCTACATGGAAGATGGGACCTACGTGTCCATATACTGAGAGCTAGCTACATGGCAGAGTAGTCCAACATTTCCATATAGAGTGTACTAGCTACATGGCAGATGATTCCAAAGTGTCCATATCCTGAAAGTTAGCTACATGGCAGATGAGTCCAACATTTGTATATATAAAAACTAGTTACAAAAGAAGGTGAGTCCAACAAGTTCATGCTGAGAGGCCTGGCTACATGACTGATGAGTCCAACATGTCGATATACTGAGAACAAGCTACATTAAAGACAAATCCAATATGTTCGTATACAGAGAGCTGCCTACATGGTAGAACAATCCAACATATCCATGCACAGAGAGCTAGCTACATTATAGAGGAGTCCTAAATGTCCGTATACAGAGAGATAGCTACATGGCAAAATAGTGCAACATTTCCATATACAGAATTTTAGCTACATTGCACATGAGTCCAATGTGTCCCTATACTGGGAGTTAGCTAAATGGCAGAGTAGTCCAGCATGTCCATATACAGAGTACTAGCTACACTGCAGATGAGACCAACATGTCCTTATACTGAGATTTAGCTACATGTCAGATGAGTCCAACATGTGTATATATAGAGGACTAGCTACAAGGCAGAGGAGTCCAACATGTTCATACCGAGACAGCTGGCTACATGACTGAAGAGTCCAACATGTCCATATACAGATAGCTATCTACATGGCACAGAATTGCAGTATGTTCATATACAGAGACCAACCTACATGACAGATCAGCCCAACTATCCATGCACAGAGAGCTTGCTACATGGAAGACGAGTTCAAAATGTCCATATAAAGAGAGCTAGCTACATGATAGAGTAGTGCAACATTTCCATATTCAAAGCTCTAGCTACATCGCAGATGAGTCCCACATGTCCATATAATGAGAGCTAGCTACATGACAGAGTAGTCCAAAATGTCCATATACAGCATACAAGCTACATAGTGGATTAGTTCAACATGTTCATGTACTGAAAGTTAGCTACATGGTGGACTAGTGCAACATTTGTATATATAATTGAATAGCTACAAGGCAGATGAGTCCAACATATTCATACAGAGAGAGCTGGCTACATCATTGATGAGTCCAACTTGTGCATATACAGAGTGCTAGCTACATGACAGACAAGTCCAGTATGGTCATATACAGAGAGCAACCTACATGTCACGTGAGGTTAATATATCCACAAACAGATAGCTAGCTGCATGGCAGACGAGTCTACAAAGACTATATACAATGAGCTAGCTACATGGCATAGTAGAGCAACACTTCCATATAAGGAGTTTTAGCTACATGGCAAATGAGTCCATCTTGTACATGTACTGAGAGCTAGCTACATGTTACAGTAGTCCAAGGTGTCCATATACAGAGTACTAGCTACATGGCAGATAAGTCCAACATGTCCATATACTGAGAGTTAGCTACATGGCAGATGAGTCCAACATGAGTATATATAGAGGACTAGCTACAAGCCAGTTGACTCTAACATGTTCATACAAGATGAGATGGCTACATGGCTGATAACTCCAACATGTCCATGTACAGAGAGCTAGCTACATGGAAGACAAGTCCAATATGTTCATATACAAAGAGCTACCTACATGGCAAATCAGTCCAACATATCCATGCATAGAGAGCAAGCTACATGGCAGACGAGTCCAAAATGGCCACATACAGGGAGCTAGCTACATGGCAGGGTAGTGCACCATTTCAATATACAGAGCTCTAGTTACATGGCACATGTGTCCCAAGTGTCCATATAATAAGAGCTAGCTACATGTCAGAGTAGTCCAAGATGTCCATATACAGAGTACTGGCTGCATGGCAGATGAGTCCAACATGTGCATATATAGAGTACTAGCTACAAGGCAAATGACTCCAACATGTTCATAGAGAGAGAGCTGTCTACTTGGCTGATGAATCCACCATGTCCATATACAGAGAACTAATTACATGGCACACAAGTCCAATATGTTCATATACAGAGAGCTACCTACATACCAGATTAGTTCAACATATCCACACTCAGAGAGCTAGCTACATGGCATACGAGTCCAAAATGTCCATATAAAGAGAGCTAGTTACATGGCAGTGTAGTTAAAAATTTTCATATTTATAGCTCTAACTACATGGAGATGAGTCCCACATGTCCATATAATGTGAGTTAGCTACATGGTAGACAAGTCCAATATGTTCATATACAGAGAGTTACCTACATAGCAGATCAGTCCAACATATCCATGTACAGAGAGCTAGCTACATGTCATATGAGTCTAAAATGTTCATATACAGAGAGCTAGCTACATGGCTGAATAGTGCAACATTTCCATATTCATATATGGCAGATGAGTCAAAAGTGTCCATATAATGAGAGCTAGGTACATGACAGATGAATCCAACATGTGTATATATAGAGGGTAGCTACAAGTCAGTTGAGTCCAAGGTGTCCATATACAGACTTCTTGCTACATGGAATATGAGACCAACGTGTCCATATACTAAGAGAAAGCTACAAGGCAAATGAGTCCAACATGTTCATACACAGAGAGCTGGCTACATGACTAATGAGTCCAACATGTTCATATACAGAGAGTTAGCTATATGGCAGAGTAGTCCAACATGTCCATATACAGAGTACTAGGAACATGGCTGATGAGTACAACATGTGCATATACTGAGAGTTAGCTACATGATAGATGAGTCTAACATGTGTATATTTACAGGGTAATTAGAAGGCAGATGAGTCCAACATGTTCATATACACAGAACTGGCTACATGGCTGATGAGTCCATCATGTCCATATCCTGAAAGTTATCTACATGGCAGACAAGTCCTATATGTTCATATACAGACAGCTACCTACATGCAGAGCAGTCCAACATATTCATGTACAGAGAGATAGCTACATGGCATACGAGTCCAAAATGTACATAGACAGAGAGCTGCCTACATGGCAGAGGAGTGCAACATTTTCATATACAAGATTCTAATCTACATGGCAGATCAGTAAAGTGTTTCCATATACAAAGAGCTTGCTACATGGGAGAGTAGTGCAATTTTCCATATACAGGGATCAAGCTACATGGCAGTTGCGTCCACATGTACATTTACTAAGATTTATTTATTTTCCAGTTGAGTCCAACATGTGTATATTTAGAGGGTTAGCTAAAAGGCAGATGTGTCCAACATGTTCATACACAGAGAGTTGGCAACATGGCAGATGAGTCCAACATGTCCATATACTGATTGTTAGCTATGTGGCAGATGAGTCCAACATGTCCATATACTGATTGTTAGCTATGTGGCAGATGAGTCCAACCTGTGTATATTTAGAGGTCTAGCTAAATGGCAGACCAGTACAATATCTTCATATACAGAGAGCTACCTACATAGCAGATGAGTCCAACATGTCCATATACAGAGAGTTAGTTACTTGGCAGATGTGTCTAATATGTACATATACAGAGAACTAGCTACATGACAGACTAGTGCAACATTTCCATATACAGGGTTCTAGCTACATGGAATATAAGTCCAACGTATCCATGTCCAGATAGCTAGCAACATGGCAGAGTAGTGCAACAATTTCATATATAGAATTTGAGCAACATGGCAGATGAGTCCAATGTGTCCATATACTGAGAGCTAGCTACATGGCAGATGAGTCCATCATGTCCATATACAGAATACTAGATACATGGCAGATGAGCCCAACATGTCCATATAATGTGAGTTAGCTACATGGCAGAAGAGTCCAACACATGTAAATTTAGAGGGCTAGCTACATGGCAGATGAGTCGAACATTTTTATACAGAGTAAACTGGATACATGGCAGATGAGTCCAACATGTCCATATACTGAGAACTAACTACATGGCAGACAAGTCCAATATGTTCATATACAGACAGCTACTTACATGACAGATCAGTCCAACATATCCATATACAGGAAGCTAGCTACATGGTAGATGAGTTTAAAATGTCCACATACAGACAGATACCTACATGGCAGAGTAGGGTAACATTTCCATATACAGAGTTTTAGCTATATTGAATATTAGTCCAACGTATCCATGTAGAGAGAGCTAGTAACATGGCAGAAGAGTCCAATGTGTCCATATACAGAGTACTAGCTACATGTCTGACGAGTCCAACATGTGCATACACTTTGAGTTAGCTACATGGCAGATGAGTCTAACATGTGTATATTTAGCAGGCTCACTAGAAGGCAGATGAGTTCAACATGTTCATATATAGAGAGTTGGCTATATGGCTCATGAGTCCAACATGCCAATATCCTGAGAGCTAGGTACATGGCAGAGAGTTCCTATATGTTCATATACAGAGAGATAACTACATGGTAGATCAGTCCAACATATCCATGTACAGAGAGCTAGCTACATGGCAGATGAGTCTAAAATGTCCATATACAGAGAGCTAGCTACATGGCAGAGTAGTGCAACATTTCCATATACAGAG
>NW_006408704.1:555879-561792 GCF_000296735.1 Chrysochloris asiatica
ACGGCACTTAACAACAACAACAACAACAGTTACATGGCAGAGTAGTGCAACATTCCCATATACAGAATTCTAGCTTCATGGCAGAGTAGTGGATCATTTCCATACACAGAGTTCTAGCTACCTGGCAGATGAGTCATACATGTCCATATAATGAGAGCTAGGTACATGGCAGATGAATCCAATATGTGTATATATAGAGGATAGATACAAGTCAATTGATTAGAAGATGTTCATATACAGAGTTCTATTTACATGGTATATGAGACCAACGTGTCCATTACTCAGAGCAAGCTACAAGGCAGATGAGTCCAAAATGTTCATACACAGAGAGCTGGCTGCATGACTAATGAGTCCAACTAGTCCATATACTGAGAGTTAGTTATATGTCAGAGTATTCCAACATGTTCATTTACAGAGTAGAGCAACATGGCTGATGAGTCCAACATGTGCATATTTTGAGAGTTAGGTACATTGCAGAGTAGTGCAACATTTCCATATACAGAGTTTTAGCTACATGACAGATAAGTCCAAAGTGTCCATATACTGAGAGTTAGCTACATGGCAGAGTAGTCCAACATGTCCATATACAAAATTCTAGCTACATGGAAGATGAGTCCAATGTGTCCATATACAGAGTACTAGCTACATGGCTGATGAGTCCAACATGTGCAATCACTGTGAGTTAGCTACATGGCAGATGATTCTAGCATGTGTATATTTAGAGGCCTCACTAGAAGGCAGATGAATCCAACATGTTCATATAGAAAGAGCTGGCTACATGGCTGATGATTCCAACATGTTCATAAAAAGAGAGCTAGCTACATGTCAGAAAAGTCCAATATGTTCAAATACAGAGATATACCTACATGGCATATCAGTCCAGCATATCCATGTACAGAGAGCTAGCTACATAGCAGATGAGTCTAAAATGTCCATATACTGAGAGCTAGCTACATGGCAGAATAGTGCAACATTTCCAAATACAAAGTTTTAGCTACATGACAAATGAGTTAAACGTGTCCATATAATGAGAGCTAGGTACATGGCAGATGAATCCAACATGTGTATATATAGAGGGTAGCTACAAGTCAATTGAGTCCAAGGTGTCCATATACAGCGTTTTTGCTACATGGTATATGAGACCACCGTGTCCATATACTAAGAGCAAGATACAAGGCAGATGAGTCCAACATGTTCATACACAGAGAGCTAGCTGCATGACCAATGAGTCCAACATGTCCATATAATGAAAGTTAGCTATATGGCAGAGAAGTCCAACATGTCCACTTAAAGAAGTCTAGCTACATGGCTGATGAGTACAACATGTCCATATATTGAGAGTTAGCTACCTGGTAGATGAGTCTAACATGTGTATATTTAGAGGGCTCACTGGAAGGCAGATGAGTCCAACATGTTCATAAACAGAGAACTGGCTACATGGCTGATGAGTTCAACATGTCCATATCCTGAGAGCTAGCTACATGGCAGACAGGACCTAAATGTTCATATACAGAGAGCTACCTAAATGCAGATCAGACCAACATATCCATGTACAGAGAGATAGCTACATGGCAAACGAGTCCAAAATGACCACATATAGAGAGATAGCTACATGGCAGAGTAGTGCAACATTTCCATATACAGAGTTCTCGCTACATGTCAGATGAGTCCAACACATCCATATACTGAGATTAAGCTACATGGCTGATGACTCCAACATGTGTATAATTAGAGGGCTTGTTACAAGTCAGATGATTCCAACATGTTCATACACATAGAGTTGGCTACATGGCTGATGAATCTAACATGTCCATATACAAAGAACTAGCTACATGACAGACAAGTCCAATATGTTCATATACAGAGAGCTACCTACGTGGCAGATCAGTCCAACATATCCATGTACAGAGAGCTAGCTATATGTCAGATGAGTCTAAAATGTCCATATATAGAGAGCTAGCAACATGGCAGAGTATTGCAACATTTCCATATACAGAGTTCTAGCTACAGGACAGATGATCAAATGTGTCCATATAATGAGAGCTAGGTACATGGCAGATGAATCCAACATGTGTACTTATAGAGGGTAGCTACAAGTCACTTGAGTCTAAGGTGTCTATATACAGAGTTCTAGCTACATGCAAGATGAGTCCAACATGTCCATATACTGAGAGTTAGCTATGTGGCAGGTGAGTGCAATATGTGCATATTTAGAAGCTTGGCTACACGGCAGATGAGTCCAACATGTTCATAACAGAAAGCGGGCTACATGTCTGATGATTTCAACATGTCCTTATTCTTAGAGCTACCTACATGGCAAATGTATACAACATGTGTTTATTTAGAGAGCTAACTACAAGGCAGATGTGTCCAACATGTACATACATGGCTGATGAATCCAATATATCCAGACAAGTCCAATATCCTCATATATACAGAGCTAACTACATGACTGATCATTCCAACATATCCAAGAACAGAAAGTTAGCTACATGACAGACGAGGCCAATATGTCCATATACAGAAAGCTGGATACATGGAAGAGTAGTACAACATTTCCATATACAGGGTACTAGCTGCATCACAGATGAGTCCAACGAGTCCAAATAGACAGAGCTAGCTACGTGGCAGAGTAGTGCAACATTTCCATATAGAGTCCTAGATACAAGGCAGATGAGTATAACATGTCCATATGCAGAGAGCTAGCTACATGGCATAGTAGTGCAACATTTCCATATACAGTGTCCTAGCTACATGGCAGATGAGTCTAACGTGTTCACGTGCTGAGAGCTAGCTACATGAAAGATGAATCTAACATGTGTATATTTAGAGGGCTAGCTACAAGGAAGATGAGTCCAACATGTTCTTACAGTTTGAGCTGGTTAGATGACTGATGATTCCAACATGTCCATGTACAGAGAGCTAACTGCATGGCAAACAAGTCCAATACCTTCATATATAAAGAGCCGCCTACATGGCAGATCAGTGAAACATATCCATGTAGAGAGAGCTAGCTACATGGCATACAAGTCCAAAATGTCCATGTAGAGAGAGCTAGCTACATGGCAGAATAGTGCAACATTTCCATATACAGAGTTCTAGCTACATGGCGGATGAGTTCAACGGGTCTATATACTGAGAGCTAGCTACATGGGAGAGTAGTCCAACATGTGAAAATACAGAGTACTAGCTACATGCTAGATGAGTTGAACATGTCCATATACTGAGAGTTAGCTACGTGACACATGAGTACATCGTGTGTATATTTAGAAGGCTCACTATAAGGAAGATGAGTACAACACGTTCATACACAGAGAGCTGTCTACATGGCAGAAGAGTCCAAAATGTCCATATACAAAGAGTTAGCTATATGGCAGAGGAGTGCAACATTTTCATAAAAAGAGTTCTAGCTACATGGCAGAGTAGAACTACATGTCAATATACTGAGAGCTAGCTACATGGCAGATCATTCCAACATATCCATGTACAGAGAGCTAGCTACATGACAGACGAAGCCAATATGTCCATATAGAGAAAGCTGGATACATGGCAGAGTAGTGCAACATTTCCATATACAGGGTACTAGCAACATGGCAGATGAGTCTAACTTGTCCATATAACGAGAGCTAGCTACATGGCAGAATAGTGCAACATTGCCATATACAGAGTTCTAGCTACATGGAAGATGAGTCCAACGTGTCCATATACTGAGAGTCAACTACATGACAGAGTAGTCCAATATGTCCATATACAGAGTTCTAGCTACATGGCAGATGAGTCCAACATGCCCATAAACTGAGAGTTAACTACATGGCAGATTTGTCCAACATGTGTATATTCAGAGGGCTCGCACTAAGGCAGATGAGTCCAACATTTTCACACAGAGAGCTAGCTACATGGCAGAGCAGTGCAACATTTTCATATACAGAGTTCTAGCTACATGGAATATGAGTCCAAAGTGTCCATGTACAGAGAGCTAGACATATGTCAGGAGAAGTGCAACATTTCCATATACAGAGTTCTAGCTACATTGCAGATGAGTCAAACGTGTCCAACTGCGGAGAGCTAGCTACATGGCAGATAAATGCAACATGTGTATGTTTAGAGGGCTAGCTACAAGGCAGATGAGTCCAACGTGTTCTTACAGAGAGAGCTGGCTAGATGACTGATGAGTCCAACATGTACATATACAGAGAGCTAGCTCTATGGCAGACAAGTCCAATATCTTCATATACAGAGAACTACCTACATGGCAGATCAGTGAAACATATCCATGTACAGAGAGATAGCTACATGACAGACGAGTCCAAAATGTCCATAAACAGATAGCTATCTACATGGTAGAGGAGTGCAACATTTCCATATACAGAGTTCTAGCTTCATGGCAGATGAGTTCAACGTGTCCATAGACTGAGAGCTAGATACATGGCAGAGTAGTCCAACAGGTCCATATACAGAGTACTAACTACATAGCAGATGTGTACAACATATGCATATACTGAGAGTTAGTTACATGGCAGATGAGTTCAACTTGTGTATATTTAGAGGCCTGGCAACAAGGCAGATAAGTCCAACATGTTCATACAGAGAGCTGGCTACATGGCAGACAAGTCCAACATATCCGTGTACAGAGAGCTAGTTACATGGCATATGAGTCACAAATGTACATACATAGAGAGTTATCTACATGGCAGAGTAGTGCAACATTTCCATATACAGGGTTGTAACTACATGGCAGATGAGTCCAAAGTGTCCATATACTGAGAGTTAACTACATGGCAGAGTAGTCCAACATGTCCTTATACAGAATTCCAGCTACATGACAGATGAGTCCAACATGTCTATGTACAGACAACTAGCTACATGTTTGATGAGTCCAACATGTGCATATTCTGTGAGTTAGCTACATGGCAGATGAGTCTAACATGTGTATATTTAAAGGGATCACTAGAAGGCAGATGAGTGCAACATAATCATAGACAGAGAGCTGGCTACATGGCTCATGAGTCCAACATGTCCATATCCTGAGAACTAGCTTCATGGCAGACAAGTCCAATATGTTCATATACAGAGAGCTACCTAAATGGCAGATCAGTCCAACATATCCATGTACAGAGAGCTAGCTACATGTCAGATGAGTCTAAAAGGTCCATATACAGAGAGCTAGCTACATGGCAGAGTAGTGCAACATTTCCATATACAGTATTTTAGATACATGACAGATGAGTCAAACGTCTCCATATAATGAGAGCTAGGTATGTGACAGAGAAATCCAATATGAGTATATACAGAGGGTAGATACAAGTCAATTGAGTCCAAGGTGTCCATATACAGAGTTCTTGCTACATGGTATATGAGACCAACGTGTCCATATTCTAAGAGTAAGCTATAAGGCAGATGAGTCCAATATGTTCATACACAGAGAGCTGGCTGCATGACTAATGAGTCCAACTTGTCCATATACTGAGAGTTAGCTATATGGCATAGTAGTCCAACATGTCCATTTACACAGTACTAGCTACATGGCTGATGAGATCAACATGTGCATATACTCAGAGTTAGCTACATGGCTGATTAGTCTAACATGTGTATATTTAGAGGGCTCACTAGAAGTCAGATGAGTCCAACATGTTCATATACAAAGAGCTGGAGACATGGCTGATGAGTCCAACATATCCATATCCTGAGAGCTAGCTACATGGCAGACAGGTCCTATATGTTCATATACAGAGAGCTAACTAAATGGAAGATCAGTCCAACATATCCATTTACAGAGAGATAGCTTCATGGCAGATGAGTTCAATATGTACATATACAGAAAGCTAACTACATGGCAGAGTAGTGCAACATTTCCATATACAGAGTTCTAGCTACATGGCAGAGTAGTCCAACATGTCCATATACAGAGTTCTA
>NW_006408704.1:561892-563676 GCF_000296735.1 Chrysochloris asiatica
CTAGCTACATGGCAGGTGTGTCCAACATGTTCATATAATGAGAGCTACGTACATGACAGATGAATCCAATGTATGTTTATATAGAAGTTAGCTACAAGTCAATTGAGTCAAAGGTTTCCATATACAGAGTTCTTGCTACATGTTATATGAGACCAATGTGTCCATATACTAAGAACAAGCTAAAAGGGAGATGAGTCCAACATGTTCATACAGAGAGAGCTGACTGCATGACTAATGAGTCCAACATGTCCATATACTGAGAATTAGCTCTATGGCAGAATAGTCCAACATGTCCATTTACAGAGTACTAGCTACATAGCTGATGAGTCCAACATGTGCATATATTCAGAGTTAGCTACCTGGCAGATGAGTCTAACGTGTATATGTAGAGGGCTCATTAGAAGGCAGATGAGTCCAACATGTTCATAGACAGAGAGCTGGCTACATGGCTGATGAGTCCAACATGTCCATATCCTGAAAGCTAGCTACATGGTAGACAGGTCCTATATATACATATTCAGAGAGCTACCTAAATGACAGATCAGTCTAACATATCCATGTACAGAAAGCTAGCTACACGTCAGATGAGTCTACAATGTCCATATACAGAGAGTTAGCTACATGGCAGAGTAGTGCAACATTTCCACATACAGAGATCTAGCTACATGGCAGATGAGTCCAACATGTCCATATACTGAGAGATAGCTATATGGCAGACAAATGCAAAATGTACATATATAGAGAGATAGTTACATGGCAGAGTAGTGCAACATTTCCATATACAGAGTTCTAGCTTCATGGCAACATTTCCTTATACAGAGTTCAAGCTAAGTGGCAGATGAGTCCAAAATGTCCATATAATGAGAGCTAGGTACATGGCAAATGAATCCAACATGTATATATTTAGAGGTTAGATACAAGTCAATTGAGTCCAAGGTGTCCATATACAGAGTTCTTGCTACATGGTATATGAGACCAACGTGTCCGTATACTAAGAGCAACCTGCAATGCAGATGAGTCCAACATGCTCATACACAGAGAGCTGGCTGCATGACAAATGAGTCCAACATGTACATATACTGAGAGTTAGCTATATGGCAGAGTAGTCCAACATGTCCATTTACAGAGTACTAGCTACATGGCTGATGAGTCCAACATGTGCATATATTGAGAGCTTGCTACCTGGCAGATGAATCTAACATGTGTATATTTAGAGGGCTCACTAGAAGGCAGATCAGTCCAAAATGTTCATATACAAAGAGCTGGCTACATGGCTGATTAGTCCAACATGTCCATATCCTGAGAGCTAGCTACATGGCAGACAGGCCTATATGTTCAGATATAGAGAGCTACCTAAATGGCACATCAGTCCAACATATCCATGTACAGAGAGATAGCTACATGGCAGACAAGTCCAAAATGTCCATATACAGAAAGCTAGCTACATGACAGAGTAGTGCAACATTTCCATATACAGAGTTCTAGCTACATGGCAGATGAGTCAAACTTGTCTATATAATGAGAGCTACGTACATCTCAGATGAATCCAACATGGGTATATATAGAGAGTAGCTACAAGTCAATTGATTCCAAGTTGTCCATATATAGAGTTCTTGCTACATGGTTCATAAGACCAACGTGACCATATACTAAGAGCAAGCTACGAGGCAGATGAGTCAAACATGTTCAAACACAGATAGCTGGCTGCATGACTAATGAGTCCAACATGGCCATATACTGAGAGTTAGCTGCATGGTACAGTAGTTCAACATGTGCACATACAG
>NW_006408704.1:563799-578947 GCF_000296735.1 Chrysochloris asiatica
AGAGTACTAGCTACATGGCTGATGAGTCCAACATGTGCATATACTGAGAGTTAGCTACATGGCAGTTGTGTCTAACATGTGTATATTTAGAGGGCTTGCTAGAAGGCAGATGAGTCCAACTTCTTCATATACAGAGAGCTGGCTACATGGTTGATGGGTCCAACATGTCCATATCCTGAGAGCTAGTTATGTGGCAGACAAGTTCTATATGTTCATACACAAAGAGCTAACTACATGGCAGAGCAGTCCAACATATCCATGTACAGAGAGATAGCTACATGGCAGACACATCCAAAATGTACATATACAGAGATCTAGTTACATGGCAGAGTAGTGCAACATTTCCATATACAGAGTTCTAGCTACATGACAGAATAGTGCAACATTTTCATATACAGAGTTCTAACTACATGGCAGATGAGTCCAACATGTCCATATACTGAGAGTTAGTTACACAGCAGTTGAGTGCAATATGAGCATATTTAGAGGCTTGGCTACACGGCAGATGAGTCCAACATGTTCATAAAAGAGAGCTGGCTACATGGCTGATGATTTCAACATTTCCTTACACTTAGAGCTAGCTACAGAGCAGATGAATACAACATGTGTGTATTTAGAGGGTTAGCTTCAAGGCAGATGAGTCCAACATGTACATACCCAGAGAGCTTGCTACATGGCTGATGAATCCAACATATCCAGACAAGTCCAATATCCTCATATATACAGAGCTAACTACATGACTGATCAGTCCAACATATCCAAGAACAGAGAGATAACTACAATACAGACGAGTCCAATATGTCCATATACAAAGAGCTGGATACATGGATGAGTAGTAAAGCATTTCCATATACAGGGTACTAGCTACATCGCAGATGACTCCAACGTGTCCATATAGAGAGATCTAGCTATGTGGCAGAGTAGTGTAAAATTTCCATATACAGAGTTCTAGCTACATGGCAGATGAGTCTAACATGTCCATGTGCTGAGAGCTACCTACATGGCAGATGAATCTAACAGGTTCATACAGAGAAAGATGGTTAAATGATTGATTATTCCAACAAGTCCATATACAGAGAGCTAGCTATATGGCAAACATGTTTAATATCTTCAAATACAGAGAGCTACCTACATGTCAGATCAGTGAGAGAGAGCTAACTACATGGCAGACAAGTCCAAAATGTCCATATAGAGAGAGCTAGCTACATGGCAGATGAGTCCAACATATGCCAATACAGAGTACTAGCTACATGACAGAGTAGTCCAACATGTCCATATACAGGGTGCTAACTACATGGCAGATGAGTCCAACGTGTCCATATACTGATAGCTAGCTGCATGGCAGAGTAATGAAACATTTCCATATATGTGGTTGTAGCTACATGGCAGATGAGTCCAACGTGTCCATATACTGAGATTTAGGCATATGACAGTGTAGTCCAACTTGTCCATATACAGATTTCTAAATACATGGCAGATGTGTCCAACGTGTCCATACACAGACAGCTAGCTACATTTCAGACTAGTGCAACATTTTCATAAACAGAGTTCTAGCTGCATGGCAGAGTAGTCCAACATGTCCATATACAGAGTATTATGTACATGGCTGATGAGTCCAACATGTGCATATACTGAGGATTAGCTACATGGCAGATGAGACTTACATGTGTATATTTGGAGGGCTAGCTACAAGGCAGATGAGTCCCACATGTTCATACACAGAGAGTTGGCAATATGGCAGATGAGTCCAACATGTCCATATATTGATTGTTAGCTACATGGCAGTTAAGTCCAACATGTGTATAATTAGAGGGCTAGCTACATGGCAGACAAGTCCAATATCTTCATATACAGAGAGTTACCTATATAGCAGATCAGTCCAACATGCCCATGTACAGAGAACTAGTTACATGGCAGATGAGTCTAATAGGTTCATATACAGTAAAATAGCTACATGGCAGAGTAGTGCAACATTTCCATATACAGAGTTCTAGCTACATAGAATATGAATCCAACAAATCCATGTAGAGAGAGCTAGCAACATGGTAGAGTAGTACTACATGTCCATATATAGAGAACTAGTTACATGGAAGATGAATCCAACATATTCAAATATTGAGAGTTAGCTACATGGCACAACAGTCCAACATGTGTATATATAGAGGGCTAGCAACAAGGCTAATTAGTCCAACATGTTCATACAGAGAGAGCTGGTTACATGGCTGATGAGTCCAACATGTCCATATATAGATAGCTACCTACATGGCAGATCAGTCAAACATTTCCATGCACAGAGAGCTAGACGCGTGGTAGACGAGTCCAAAATGTCCATATACAGAGAGCTAGCTGCATGCAGATTAGTGCAACATTCCCATATACAGGGTTCTAATTACATGGCAGATGATTCCAACATGTTCATATACTGGGTGCAAGCTACATGACATAGTCCAACATGTCCCTATACAGAGTACTAAACATGGCAGATGAGTCCAATATGTATGTATACTGATAATTAGCTACATGACATATGAGTCCAACATGTGTATATATAGAGGACTAGCTACAAGGCAGATAAATCCAACATTTTCATACAGAGGAGATGAATACATGGCTGATGAATCCAACATGTCCATATGCTAAAAGCTAGCTTCATGTCAGACAATTCCAAAATGTTTATATACAGAAAGCAACCTACATGGCAAATCATTCCTACATATCCATGCACAGAGACATCTACATGGAAGACAAGTCCAAAATATCCATATACACAGAGCTAGCAATATGGCAGAATAGTGCAACATTTCCATATACAGAGTTCTAGCTAAATGGCAGAAGAGTCCAATGTGTCCATATACTGTGAGCTAGCTACATGACAGAGTAGTCCAAGGTGTCCATATACAGAGTACTAGCTACATGGCAGATGAGTCCAACATGTCCATATACTGAGAGTTAGCTACATAGCAGATGAACCCAACATGTTTATATAGCGAGGACTTGCTACATGGCAGACTAGTTCAATATGTTCAAATACAGAGAGCTACCTACATGGCAGATCCGACTAACATATCCATGCACAGATAGCTACCTATATGGCAGACTAGTGTTAAATGTCCATAAACAGAGAGCTAGCTATATGGCAGAGTAGTTCAACATTTCCATATACAGAGTAGTAGTAAGATGGCAGATGCGTCCAACATGTCTATTCACTGAGAATTAGCTACATGATATATGAGTCCAACAGGTATATATATAGAGGACTAGCTACAAGGTATATGAGTCCAACATGTTCATACAGAGAGAGGTGACTACATGGCTGATGAGAACAACATTTCCATATACTAAGAGCTAGCTACATGACAGAGTAGTCTAACTTGTGCATATGCAGAGTATAAGCTATATGGAAGATCAGTCCAACATATCCATGCACAGAGAGCTAGCTTAAAGGAGTACGAGTCCAAAATGTCCATATTCGGAGAGATAGCTACATGGCATACCAGTGTAACATTTCCATATACAGAGTTGTAGCTACATGTCAGATGATCCCAAATGTTCATATACTGGGTGCTAGCTACATGACAGAATAGTCCTACATGTCGCTATACAGAGTACTAGCTACATGTCAGATCAGTCCAACATGACTGTACACTGAGAATTAGCTACACGACATATGAGTCCAAGATGTGTATATATAGAGGACTAGCTACAAGGCAGATGAGTCCAACATGTTCATACATAGTGAGGTGACTACATGGCTCATGAGTCCAACATGTCCATATACAGAGAGCTAGCTACATGTCAGGTAATTCCAGTATGTTCACAGACAGAGAGCTACCTAAATGGCAGATCATTCCAACATAACCTTGCACAGAGAGTTAGCTACATGGCAGACGAGTCCAAAATGTCCATATATAGATAGCTAGCTACATATTTGAGTAGCACAACATGTCCAAATACAGAGTTCTAGCTACATAGCAAATAAGTCTAACGTGTACATATACTGAGATCTGGCAACAGGGAAGAGTAGTCCAACATATCCATATACAGAGTATTAACTACATGGCAAATGAGTCCAACATGTCCATATACTGAGAGTTATATATATGGAAGTTGAGTCCAACATGTGTATATATAGAGGACTAGGTACAAGGCAGAAGAGTCCAACATGCGATACAGAGAGAGTTGGCTACTTTGCCGATGAGTTCAACATGTCCATATATAGAGAACTAGCTACATGGTAGACAAGTTCAATATGTTCATATATAGAGATCTACCAACAGTGCAACCTATCCCTGCACAGAAAGGTAGCTACATGGCAGATAAGTACAAAATGTCCATATACAGAGAGCTAGCTACATTGCAGAGTATTACTACATGTTCATATATAGTGAACTAGCTACATGGCAGATGAGTCCAACATGTCCATATACTAAGAGTTAGCTACATGGCACATCAGACCAACATGTATATATAGAGAGGGACAGAAACAAGGCAGATGAGTACAATATATTCAAACATAGAGAGCTGGGTATATGGCTGATAAGTCAAACTAGTCCATATATAGAGAGATACTTACATTGCAGATCAGTCCAACATATCCATGCACAGAGAGCTAGCTACATGGCAGACGAATCGAAAATGTCCATATAGAGAAAGCTAGTTACATAGCAGAGTAGTGCAACATCTCCATTCACAGAGTTTTAACTACATGGCAGATGAGTCCAATGTGTCCATATACTGAGGGCTGGCAACATGGCAGAGTAGTCCAACATGTCCATATACAGAATACTAGCTACATGTCTGAAGAGTCCAACATGTCCATATACTGAGAGTTAGCTACATGGCAGATGAGTCCAACGTGTGTATATATAGAGGACTAGCTACAAGGCAAATGAGTCTAACATGTTCATACAGACAAAGCTGGCTACATGGCTGAAGAGTCCAAAATGTCCATATACATAGAGCTAGCTACATGCAGGCAAGACCAATAGTTTCATATACAGAGCGCTACCGACATGACAGATCACTCCAACATATCCATGCACAAGTACAAAATGTCCATATACAGAGAGCTAACCACAAAGCAGAGTAGTGCAACATTACCATATACAGACTTCTATCTACATGGCAGATGAGTTCAACAGGTTCATACAGAGAGAACAAGATACAAAGGAGATCAGGCCAACATATCCATATCCTGAGAGCTAGCTACATGGCAGACAGTTTCAAAATGTATATATACAGAGAACTAGCTACATGGCAGGGTAGTGCAACATTTCCTTATACAGAGTTTGAGCCACATGGCAGATGAGTCCAGCGTGTCCATATACAGAGAGCTAGCTACATCACATTGTAGTGCAACATTTCCATATACAGAGTTCTAGCTACATATCAGATGAGTTCAACATGTCCATATACTGGGTGCTAGCTACGTTACAGAGTAGTCCAAAATGTCGCTATACATAGTACTAGCTACATTGCAGATCAGTACAACATGTCTGTATACTGATAATTAGCTACATGTCAGATGAGTCCAAATGGTGTATATATAGAGGAATAGCTACAAGGCAGACAAATCCAACATGTTTATACAGAGAGAACTGCCTATATGGCTGATGAGTCCAACATGTCCATATATAGAGAGCTAGCTAAATGGCAGACAAGACCAATATGTTCATATACAGAGAGCTACCTTCATGGCAGATCAGTCCAACATATCCAAGCACAGAGAGCTAGCTACATTGCAGACAAATCTAAAATGCCCATATATAGAAAGCTGGCTACATAGCAGAGTAGTGCAATATTTCCATATACAGAGTTCTAGCTAAATGGCAGATGAGTCCAACGTGTCCATATATTGAGAGCTGGCAACATGGCATAGTAGTCTATCATGTTCCTATACAGAGGACTAGCTACATGGCAGATGAGTCTAACATGTCCATATACTAAGAGTTAGCTACATGGCAGTTGAGTCCAACATGTGTATATATAGAGGACTAGCTACAAGGCAGATGAGTCCAACATGTCCATATACAGAGAGCTACCTACATGCCAGACATGCCCAATATAATCATATACAGAGAGCTGCCTTCATGGCAGATCAGTGCAACATATCCATGCACAGAGATGTAGCTACATGGAAGATGAATCCAAATGTCCATATACAGAGAGATAGCTACATGTCAGAGTAGCACAACATTTCAATATACAGAGTTCTAGCTACATGGCAGATGAGTGCAACATGTCCATATACTGAGAGCTAAATACAAAACAGAGTAGTACTACATGTCCATATATAGGGAACAAGCTACATGTCAGATGCGTCCAACATGTCCATAAACTGAGTTAGCTACATGGCACATCAGTCCAACATGTATATATAGAGAGGGAAAGGAACAAGGCAGATGAGTACAACATATTCATACAGAGAGAGCTGGATACATGGCTGATGAGTCAAACGAGTCCATATATAGAGAGTTACCAACATTGCAGATCAGTCCAACATTTCCATGCAGAGAACTAGCTACATGGCAGACAAGTCCACAATTTACATATAAAGAGAGTTAGCTTCCTGGCAGAGTAGTGCATCATTTCCATATACAGAGTTCTAGCTACATAGCAGATGAGTTCAATGTGTCCATATACTGAGAACCAGCTACATGACAGAGCAGTCCAAGGAGTCCATATACAGAGTACTGGATACATGGCAGAATACTCCAACATGTCCATAAACTGACAGTTTGCTATTTGGCATATGAGTCCAATATGTGTATATATAGGGGACTAGCTACAAGGCAGATGATTCCAACAGGTTCATACAGAGAGAGCAGGCTACTAAGCAGATCAGTCCAGCATATCCATGTACTGAGAGCTAGCTAAATGGCAAGACAATTCTAAAACATCCATATACAGAGAGCTAGCTACATGGCAGAGTAGTGCAACAATTCCTTATACAGAGTGCTAGCTACATGGCAGACAAGTCCAATATGTTCATATACAGAGAGCGACATTCATGGCAGATCAGTCCAACATATCCAAGCACAGAGAGTTAGCTACATGGCAGATGAGTCTAAAATGCCCATATATAGAAATTTGGCTACATAGCAGAGTAGTGCAACATTTCCATATACAGGGTTCTAGCTACATGGCAGATGAGTCCAACTTGTCCATATAGTGAGGGCTGGCAACATGGCAGATTAGTCCAACATGTCTACATTCAGAGTACTAACTACATGGCAGATGAATCCAACATGTCCATATACTGAGAGTTAGCTACATGGCAGTTGAGTCCAACATATGTATATATAGAGGACTAGCTACAAGGCAGATGAGTCCAACATGTCCATACAGAGAGAGCTGGCTACATGGCGGATGAGTCCAACATGTCCATATAAAGAGAGCTATCTACATGGCAGACAAGTCCAATATGTTCATATACAGAGAGCTACCTACATGGCAGATCAGTGCAATGTATCCATGCAAAGACAAGTACTACATGGCAGATGAGTCCAAAATGTTCTTATACTATGAGCTAGCTACATGTCAGAGTAGTGCAACATTTCTATATACAGAGATCTAGCTACATGGCAGGTGAGCATGTCCATATACTGAGAGCTAGCTACATACCAGAGTAGTACTACATGTTCATATATAGTGAACTAGCTACATGGCAGATGAGTCCAACATGTCCATATACTGAGAGTTAGCTACATTGCCCATCAGTCCAACATGTATATATATAGAGAGAGGCCAAGGAGCAAGGCAGATTAGTACATCATATTCATACAGAGAGAGCTGGGTACATAGCTGATGAGTCAAAGTATTCCATATACAGACAGCTACGTACATGGCAGATCAGTCCAACATTTCCATGCAGAGAGCTAGCTACATGGCAGACAACTCCACAATGTCCATATACAGAGAGCTAGCTTCCTGGCAGAGTAGTGCAACATTTCCATATAAAGAGTTCTAGCTACAGAGCAGATGAGTCCAATGTGTCCATATACTGAGAACTAGCTACATGACAGAGTATTCCAAGGAGTCCATATACAGAGTACTAGCTACATGGCAGTTGAGATCACATGTCCATATACTGAGTGTTAGCTACATGGCAGATGAGTCCAACATGTGTATATATAGTGGACTACCTACAAGGCATATAAATCCAACATGGTCATATAGAGAGAGATGGAAAAATGGCTGAAGAGTCCAAATTGTCCATATACAGCGAGCTAGCTACATGGCAGACAAGGCCAATATGTTCATATACAGAGAGCTACCGACATGACAGATCTCTCAAACATATCCATGCACAGAGAGCAAGCTAAATGGTATACGAGTCCAGAATGTCCATACACAGAGAGCTAGCTACAAAGCCAAGTAGGCCAACATTTCCATATACAGATTTCTAAGTACATGGCAGATGAGTCCAACATGTTCATACAGAGAGAGCAGGATAAAAAGCAGATCAGTCCAACATATCCATGTACTGAAAGCTAGCTACACGGCAGACGATTCCAAAATGTCCATATACAGAGAATTAGCTACATGGCAGATTAGTGCAACATTTCCTTATACAGAGTTTGAGCCACATGTCAGATGAGTCCAACGTGTCCATATACAGAGTGCTAGCTATATCATATTTTAGTGCAACATTTCCATATACAGAGTTGTAGCTACATATCAGATGAATCCAACGTGTACCTATACTGGGTGATAGCTTCATTACAGAGTACTCCAAAATGTCCCTCTACATAGTACTAGCTACATTGCAGATCAGTGCAACATATCTGTATACTGATAATTAGCTACATGTCAGATGCATCCAAAAGGTGTATATATAGAGGACTAGCTACAAGGCAGATGAGTTGAACATGTTTATAAAGAGAGAGCTGCCTATATGGCTGATGAGTCCAACATGTCCATATATGGAGAGCTAGCTAAATGGCAGAAAAGCCTAATATGTTTATATACAGAGAGCTACCTTCATGGCAGATCAGTCCAACATACCTAAGCACAGAGAGATAGCTACATGGCAGACGAGTCTAAAATGCCCATATATAGAAATTTGGCTACATAGCAGAGTAGTGCAACATTTCCATATACAGAGTTCTAGCTAAATGGCAGATGAGTCCAATGTGTCCATATATTGAGAGCTGGCAACATGGCAGAGTAGTCTAACATGTCCCTATACAGAGGACTAGCTACATGGCAGATGAGTCCAACATGTCCATATACTGAGAGTTAGATACATGGCAGTTGAGTCCAACATGTGTATATATAGAGGACTAGCTACGAGGCAGATGAGTCCAACATGTCCATACAGAGAGAGCTGGCTACATGGCAAATGAGTCCAACATGTCCATATACAGAGAGCTACCTACATGGCAGATATGCCCAATATAATCATATACAACGAGCTACCTACATGGTAGATAAGTGCAACATATCCATGCACAGAGATGTAGCTACATGGCAGATGAGTCCAAATGTCCATATCCAGAGAGAGAGCTACATGGCAGAGTAGTGCAACATTTCCATATACAGAATTCTAGCTACATGACAGATGAGTGCAACATATCCATATACTGAGAGCTACCTAAAAAACAGAGTAGTACTACATGTCCATATATAGAGAACAAGCTACATGTCAGATGAGTCCAAAATGTCCATATACTGAGAGTTAGCTACATGGCACATCAGTCCAACATGTATATATAGAGAGGGACAGGAACAAGGCAGATGAGTACAACATATTCATACAGAGAGAGCTGGGGACATGGTTGATGAGTCAAACTAGTCCATATAGAGAGAGCTACCAACATTGCAGATCAGTCCAACATTTCCATGCAGAGAACTAGCTAAATGGCAGACAAGTCCACAATGAACATATAAAGAGATTTAGCTTCCTGGCAGAGAAGTGCAACATTTCCATATAAAGAGTTCTAGCTACATAGCAGAAGAGTCCAATGTGTCCATATACTGAGAACGAGCTACATGACAGAGCAGTCCAAGGAGTCCACATAAAGAGTACTAGCTACATGGCAGAAGAGTCCAACATGTCCATAAACTGACAGTTTGCTCTTTGGCAGATGAGTCCAACATGTGTATATATAGAGGACTAGCTACAAGGCAGATGATTCCAACAGGTTCATACAGAGAGAGCAGGCTACAAAGCAGAACAACCCAACATATCCATGTACTGAGAGCTAGCTAAATGCAGACAATTCCAAAACATCAATATACAGAGAGCTAGCTACATGGCAGAATAGTGCAACAATTCCTTATACAGAGTTCTAGCTACATGGCAGATGAGTCCCACGTGTCCATATACAGAGAGTTAGTTACATGACATTTTAGTGCAACATTATCATATGCAGAGCTTTAGCTACATGTCAGATGAGTGCAACGTGTCCATATGCTGGGTGCTAGCTACATGACAGAGTCGTCCAAAATGTCCCTAACAGAGTAATAGCTACATGGCATATCAGTCCAAAATGTCTGTATACTGATAATTAATTATATGTCAGATGAGTCCAAAATGTATATATAGATAGGAATAGCTACAAGTTAGATGAGCCCATCATGTTCATACAGAGAAAGCTGCCTACATGTCTGATGAGTGCAACATGTCCATATACAGAGAGCTAGCTAAATGGCAGGCAAGTCCAATATGTTCATATACAGAGATCTACCTTCATGGCACATCAGTCCAACATATCCATGCACAGACAGCTAGCTACATGGCAGACGAGTCTAAAATGTCCATATATAGAAAGCTAGCTACAAAGCAGAATAGTGCAACACTTCCATATACAGAGTTCTAGCTAAATGTCAGATGAGTCCAACATGTCCACATAATGAGGGCTGACAACATGGCAGACTAGTAAAACATGTCCACATACAGAGTACTAACTACATGGCAGATGACTCCAACATGTCAATATATTGAGAGTTACCTACATGGCAGTTGAGTCCTACATGTGTATATAGAGAGGACTAGCTACAAGCCAGATGAGTCCAACATGTCCATACAGAGAGAGCTGGCTATATGGCAGATGAGTCCAACATGTTCATATAAAGAGAGCTAGCTACATGGCAGACCAGTCCAATAGGTTCATATAAAGAGAGCTACCTACATGGCAGAACATTGCAACATACACATGCAAAGACAGGTACTACATGGCAGATGAGTCCAAAATGTCCATATACTTTGAGCTAGCTACATGGCAGAGTAGTGCAACATTTCCATATACAGAGTTCTAGCTACATGGCAGATGAGTCCAACATGTCCATATACTAAGAGCTAGCTACATAGCAGAGTAGTACTAGATGTTCATATATAGTGAACTAGCTACATGGTAGGTGAGTCCAATATGTCCAAATACTGAGAGTTAGCCACATGGCCCATCAGTCCAACATGTATATATAGAAAGAGGTTTAGGAACAAGTCAGATTAGTACAACATATTCATACAGAGTGAGCTGGGAACATGGCTGATGAATCAAAGTATTCCATATATAGAGAGCTACCTACATGGCAGATCAGTCCAACATTTCCATGCAAAGAACTAGCTACATGGCAGACAAGTCCACAATGTCCGTATACAGAGAGCTAGCTTCCTGGCAGAGTAGTGCAACATTGCCATATAAAGAGTCCTAGCTACATATTAGATGAGTCCAATGTGTCCATATACTGAGAACAAGCTACATGACAGAGTAGTCCAAGGTGTCCATAAACAGAGTACTAGCTACATGGCAGATGAGATTACATGTCCATATTCTGAGTGTTAGCTACATGGCAGATGAGTCCAACATGTGTATATATAGAGGACTAGTTACAAGGCAGATGAGTCCAACATGTTCATACAGAGAGAGCTGGATAAATGGCTGAAGACTCCAAAATGTCCATATACATAGAGCTAGCTACATGGCAGACAAGACCAATATGTTCATATACAGAGAGCTTCCGACATGACAGATCACTGCAACATATCCATGCACAGAGAGCAAGCTAAATGGTATACGAGTCCAAAATGTCCATACACAGAGAGCTAGCTACATGGCAGAGTAGTGCAACATTTCCATATACAGATTTCTAACTAATGGCATATGAGTCCAACATATTCATATAGAGAGAGCAGGATACAAAGCAGATCAGTCCAACATATCCATGTACTGAAAGCTAGCTACATGGCAGACAATTCCAAAATGTCCATATACAGAGAACTAGCTACATGGCAGTTTAGTGCAACATTTCCTTATACAGAGTTCTAGCCACCTGGCAGATGAGTCCAACATGTCCATCTACAGAGAGGTAGCTACATCGCATTGGAGTGCCAGGTTTCCATATACAGAGTTCTAGTTGCGTGTCAGATTAGTCCAAAGTGTCCATATACTGAGAGTTAGGTACATGGCAGTTGAGTCCAACATGTGTATATATAGAGGACTAGCTACAAGGTAGATGAGTACAACATGTCCATACAGAGAGAGATGGCTTCATGGCTGATGAGTCCAATATGTCCATTTACAGAGAGCTAGCTACATGGCAGACATGTCCAATATATTCATATACAGAGAGCTACCTACATGACAGATCAGTGCAACACATCCATGCAAAGACAGGTACTACATGGCAGATGAGTCCAAAATGTCCATATACTGTGAGCTATCTACATGGCATAGTAGTGCTACATTTCCATATACAGAGTTCTAGCTACATGGCAGGTGAGTCCAACATGTCCATATACTGAGAGTTAGCTACATGACAGTTGAGTCCAACATGTGTTTATAGAGAGGACTTGCTACAAGGCAGATGAGCCCAACATGTCCATACAGAGAGAGCTGGCTACATGGTGGATGAGTCCAACATGTCCATATAAAGAGAGCTAGCTACATGGCAGACAAGTCCAATATGTTCATATACAGAGACTTACCTACAAGGCAGGTCAGTGCAACATATCCATGCAAAGACAGGTACTACATGGCAGATGAGTCCAAAATGTCCATGTACTGTGAGCTAGCTACGTGGCAGAGTAGTGCAACATATCCATGCACAGAGATGTAGCTATATGGCAGATGAGTCCAACATGTCGCTATACTGAGAGCTAACTACAAAGCAGAGTTGTACTACATGTTCATATATAGTGAACTAGCTACATGGCAGATGAATCCAATATGTCCATATACTGAGAGTTAGCTACATGGCCCATCAGGCCAACATGTATATATAGAGAGAGGCCTAGGAACAAGGCAGATTAGTACAACATATTCATACAGAGAGAGCTGGGGATATGGCTGATGCGTCAAACTATTCCATATATAGAGATCTACCTACATGGCAGATCAGTCCAACATTTCCATGCAGAGAACTAGCTACATGGCAGACAAGTCAACGATGTCCATATAGAGAGAGTTGGCTTCCTGGCAAAGTAGTGCAACATTTCCATATAAAGAGTTCTAGCTACGTAGCAGATGAGTCCAATGTGTCCATATACTGAGAACTAGCTACATGACAGAGTAGTCCAAGGTGTCCATATACAGAGTACTAGCTACATGGCAGTTGTGATCACATGTCCATGGCAGATGAGTTCACATGTCCATATACTGAGTGTTAGCTACATGGCACATGAGTCCAACCTGTGTATATATAGAGGACTAGCTACAAGGCAGATGAGTCGAACATGTTCATACAGAGACAGGTGGAAAAATGCCTGAAGAATCAAGACCAATATGTTCATATACTGAGAGCTACCAGCATGACAGATCACGCCAACATATCCATGCACAGAGAGCTAGCTAAATGATATACGAGTCCAAAATGTCCATATACAGAGAGCTAGCTACAAAGCAGAGTACTGCAACATTTTCATATACAGAGTTCTAGCTACATGGCAGATGAGTCCAACATGTTCATACAGAGAGAGCAGGATACAAAGAAGATCAGTACAACATATCCATGCACTGAGAGCTAGCTACATGGCAGACAATTTCAAAATGTACATAAACAGAGAGATAGCTACATGGCAGAGTAGTGCCACATTTCCTTTTATAGAGTTCTAGCCACCTGGCAGATGAGTCCAACGTGTCCATATACAGAGAGCTAGCTACATCACATTGTAGTACAACATTTCCATATACAGTGTTCTAGCTACATGTCAGATGAGTCCAACGTGTCCTTATACTAAGAGTTAGATACATGGCAGTTGAGTCCACCATGTGTAAATATAGAGGACTAGCAACAAGGCAGATGAGTCCAACATGTACATACAGAGAGAGTTGGGTACATGGCTGATGAGTCAAACTAGTCCATATAGAGAGAGCTACTTACATGGCAGATTAGTCCAACACTTCCTTGCACAGTGAACAAGCTACATGGCAGACAACTCAACAATGTACTTATACAGAGAGCTAGCTTAGTGGAAGAATAGTGCAACATTTTTTATACAGAGTTCAAGCTACATGGCAGATGAGTCCAACGTGTCCATATACTGGGTGATAGCTACATGACAGAGTAGTCCAAAATGTCCCTATACAGAGTATTAGCTACATTGCAGATGAGTCCAACATGTCTGTATACTGATAAATAGCTACATTTCAGATGAGTCCAAAATGTATATATATAGAGGAATAGCTATAAGGCAGATGAGTCCAACATGTTCATACACTGAGAGCTGCCTACATGGCTGATGAGTCCAACATGTCCATATACAAAGAGCTAGCTAAATGGCAGACATATCCAATATGTTCATATACAGAGAGCTACCTTCATGGCAGATCAGTCCAACATAGCCATGCACAGAGAGCTAGCTACATGGCAGACAAGTCGAAAATGTCCATATATAGAAAACTACATAGCAGAGTAGTGCAACATCTCCATTTACAGAGTTGTAGCTACATGGCAGATGAGTCCAACGAGTTCATATACTGAGGGCTAACAACATGGCAGAATAGTTCAACATGTCAATATACAGAGGACTAGCTACATGGCAGTTGAGTCCAAGATGTCCATATACTGAGAGTTAGCTACATGGATGATGCGTACCACATGTGTTTATATAGAGGACTAGCTACAAGGCAGATGAGTCCAACATGTTCATACAGAGAGAGATGGCTACATGGCTGAAGAGTCCAAAATGTTCATATACAGAGAG
>NW_006408704.1:579179-581573 GCF_000296735.1 Chrysochloris asiatica
GGCTGGTAGTTTCGAACCACAGACCTTAAGGTACGCAGCCCAATTCGTAACCACTACGCTACCAGAGCTTCTTAGCTAAATGTTATGGGAGTCCAAAATATCCATATACAGAGAGCTAGCCACAAAGCAGAGTAGTGCAACATTTCCATATACAGAGTTCTATCTACATGGCAGATGAGTTTAACGTGTTCATACAGAAAGGGCAGGCTACAAAGCAGATCAGTCAAACATATTAATGTACTGAGAGCTAGCTACATGGAAGACAATTCCAAATTGTCCATATAGAGAGCTAGCTACGTGGCAGAGTAATGCAACATTTCCTTATACAGAGTTCGAGCCACATGGAAGATGAGTCCAACGTGTTCATATACAGAGAGCTAGCTGCATGACATTGTAGTGCAACATTTCCATATACAGAGTTCTAGCTACATATCAGATGAGTCCAATGTGTCCATATATTGGGTGCTAGCTACATGACATAGTAGTTCAAAATATGTCTATTGAGAGTACGAGCTACATTGCTGATCAGTGCAACATGTCTGTATACTGATAATTAGCTACATGTCAGATGAGTCCAAAAGTTGTATATATACAGGAATAGCTACACGGCAGATGAGTCCAACATGTTTATACAGAGAGAGCTGCCTATATGGCTGATGAGTCCAACATGTCCATATACAGAGAGCTAGCTAAATGGCAGACAAGCCCAATATGTTCATATACAGAGAGCTACCTTCATGGCAGATCAGTCCTACATATCCAAGCACAGAGAGCTAGCTACATGGCAGGCGAGTCTGAAATGTCCATATATAGAAAGCTGGCTATGTAGCAGAGTAGTCCAACATTTCCATATACAGAGTTCTAGCTTCATGGCAGATGAGACCCACGTGTCCATATATTGAGAGCAGGCAACATAGCAGAGTAGTCTAACATATCCCTATACAGAGTACTGCTACATGGCAGATGATTCCAACATGTCCATATACTGAGATTTAGCTACATGGCAGTTGAGTTCAACATGTATATATAGAGAGGACTAGCTACAAGGCAGATGAGTCCATCGTGTCCATAAAGAGAGAGCTGGCTACATGGCTGATGAGTGCAATATGTCCATATACAAAGAGCTAGCTACATGGCAGATATGTCCAATATATTCATATACAGAGAGCTACCTACACGGCAGAACAGTGCAACATATCCATGCACAGAGATGTAGCTACATGACAGATGAGTCCAACATGTCCATACACTGAGAGTTAGCCACATAGTACATAAGTCCAACATGTATATATAGAGAGGGACAGGAACAAGACAGATGAGTACAACATATTCATACAGAGAGAGCTGGGTACATGGCTGATGAGTCAAACTAGTCCATTTATAGAGACCTACCTTCATTGCAGATCAGTCCAACATTTCCATGCAGAGAACTAACTACATGGCAGACAAGTCCACAATGTCCATATAAAGAGAGCTAGCTACCTGGCAGAGTAGTGCAACATTTCCATATACAAGGTTCTAGCTACATAGCAGATGAGTCCCATGTGTCCATATACTGTGAACTAGCTACATGACAGAGTAGTCCAAGGATTCCATATACAGAGTACTAGCTACATGGCAGAAGAATCCAACATGTCCATAAACTGACAGTTTGCTACTTGGCAGATAAGTCCAACATGTGTATATATAGAGGAATAGCTACAAGACAGATGAGTCCAACATGTTCATACAGAGAGAGCAGGCTACAAAGCAGATCAGTGCAACATATCCATGCACAGAGAGCTAGGTACATGACAGATGATACCAAAATGTCCATATACAGAGAGCTAGCTACATGGTAGAATAGTGCAACATTTCCATATACAGTGTTCTAGCTACATGGCACATGAGTCCAACATGTCCATATACTGGTGGTTAGCTATATGAAACATCAGTCCAACATGTATATATAGAGTGGGATAGCAACAAGGCAGATGAGCACAACATATTCATAAAGAGAGAGCTGTGTACATGGCTGATGAGTCCAACTAGTCCATATATAGAGAGCTACCTTCATGGCAGATCAGTCCAATATTTCCTTTCACAGAGAACTATTTACATGGCAGACAAGTCCACAATATCCATATACAGAGAGCTGGCTCCATGGAGAATAGTGCAACGTTTTCATATACAGAGTTCTAGCTACATGGCAGATGAGTCCAACATGTCCATATACTGAGAGCTAGCTACATAGCAGAGTAGTACTACATGTCCTTATTTAGAGAACTAGCTACATGGCAGATGAGTCCAACATGTCCATATACTGAGAGTTAGCTACATGTCATATCAGTCCAACATGTATGTATATAGAGGGCTAGCAACAATGCAGGTTGGTACAACATGTTCATACAGAGA
>NW_006408704.1:582073-596954 GCF_000296735.1 Chrysochloris asiatica
TACAGAATTCTAGCTACATGGCAGATGAGTCCAACATGTCCATATACAGAGAGCTAGCTGTATCTCAGTGTATTGCAACATTTCCATATACAAAGTTCTAGCTACATGTCAGATGAGTCCAACGTGGCCATATACTGGATGCTAGCTACACAGAAGACAAGTCCAATACGTTTATACACAGAGAACTACCAACATGGCAGATTAGTCCAACGTCCCTGCACAGAGCCAGCTACATAGGGGAGTAGTGTAACATTTCCATATACACAGTTCTAGCTACATGAGAGATGAGTCCAATGTGTCCATATACTGATTGCTGACAACATGGCAGAGTAGTCCAACATTTCCATATACAGAGGACTAGCTACAAGCCAGATGAGCCCAACATGTCTATACAGAGAGAGCGGGCTATATGGCTGATGAGTCCAAAATGTCCATATACAGAGAGCTAGCCACATGGCAAACAAGTCCAATATGGTAATATACGGAGAGCTACCAGGATGGAAGTTCCGTCCAACATATCCATGCACAGGGAGGTAACTATATGACAGATGAGTCCAAAATGTTCATTTATAGAGAACTAGCTACATGGCAGAGTAGTGCAACATTTCCATATACAGAGTTTTAGCTACATGGCAGATGAGTCCAACATGTCCATATACTGAGAGCTAGCTATGTAGTAGAGTAGTACTACATGTTCATATTTACAGAACTAACTACATGGCAGATGAGTCCAACATATTCTTACAGAGATAGCAGGCTACAGAGCAGATCAGTCCAACATATCCATGTACTAACTGCTAGCTACTTGTCAGACAATTCCAATATGTTCATATATAGAGAACTATCTACATAGCAGATCAGTCGAACATATGCATGCACAGAGAGCTAGCTACATGGCACACGAGTCCAAAATGTCCATATACAGAGGGCTAGCTACATGGCAGAATAGTGCAACATTACCATATACAGTGTTCTAGCTATATGTCAGATGAGTCCAAAGAGTCCATATACATGACAGAATAGACAAACATATCTCTCTACAGAGTACTGGGTACATGGCAGATGAGTCCAACATATCTGTATACTGATAATTAGCTACATGACAGATGAGCCAACATGTGTATATAGAGAGGAATAGCTGCAAGGCATATGAGACCAACATGTTCATACATGGAGAGCTTGCTCCAAGACTGATGAGTACAACATGTCCATATACAGAGAGCTAGCTACATGGCAGACAAGTCCAATATGCTCATATACAGAGAGCTACCTACATGGCAGATCAGTCCAACATATCCATGCACAGAGAGCTACCTACATGGCAGATGAGTCTAAAATGTCCATATACAGAGAGCTAGCTACATGGCAGAGTAGTGCAACATTTCCATATACTGAGGTCTAGTTCAATGGCAGAGTAGTCCAACATATCCATATACACAGTACCAGCTGCAAGGTTGATGAGACGAATGTTTCCATATACTGAGAGCTAGTACTGAGAGTTAGCTACATGGCAGATGAGTCCAACCTGTGTATATATAGAGTACTAGTTGCAAGGAAGATGAGTCCAACATGTTCATTCAGAAAGACCTGGCTACATGGCTGGTAGGTCCAACATGTCCATATACAAAGAGCTAACTACATGTCAGACTAGTGCAATATGTTCATATACAAAGGGATACCTACATGACAGATCCGTCCAACATATCCATGCACAGAGAGCTACCTATATGGCAGACAAGTCCAAAATGACCATAAAGAGAGAGTTAGCTACATGGCAGAGTAGTGCAACATTTCCTTATACAGAGTTCTAGCTACATGCAGATGAGTCCAACGTGTCCATATACTGGGTGGTAGCTACATAACAGAGTAGTCCAACGTGTCTCTATACAGAGTAGTAGCTAGATGGCAGGTGAGATCAACATGTCTGTACACTGAGAATTAGCTACATGACTTATGCCTCCAACATGTGTATACATAGAGAACTAGCTACAAGGCAGATGAGTCCAATATATTCATACAGAGAGTGGTGACTACATGGCTGATGAGTAAAACATGTCCATATACTGAGAGCTAGCTAGAAGACAGTGTAGTCCAACTTGTCCATATACAGAATACTAGCTAAATGGCAGATCAGTCCAACATATCCATGCACAGAGATCTAGCTATATGGTAGATGAGTCCAAAATGTCCATATCCAGAGAGCTAGCTACATGGTAGAATGATGGAACATTTCCATATACAGAGTTCTAGCTACATGGCAGATAAGTCCAACGTGTCCATATACTGGGTGCTACCTACATGACAGAGTAGTTCAGCATGTCCCTATACAGTGTAATAGCTACATGGCAGATGAGTCCAACATGTCTGAACACTGAGAATTAGCTACATGACATATGAGTCCAAAATATGTATATATAGAAGACTAGCTACAGGGAAGATGAGTCCCACATGTACATTCTGAGAGAGCTGGTTACATGACTGATGAGTCCAACATGTCCATATACAGAGAGCTACCTTCATGGTAGACAAGTCCAATATGATCATATACAGAGAGCTAGCTACATTGTAGATAAGTCCAACATATCCATGCATAGAGAGCTATCTATATGGCAGACAAGTCCAAAATGTCCATATAAAGAGAGCTAACTACATGGCAGAGTAGTGCAAAATTTCCATATATAGAGTTCTAGTTACATGGCATATGAGTCCAATGTGTCCATATGCTGAGAGATAGCTACATTGCAGAGTAGTCCAACATGTCTAAAAACAGAGTACTAGCTACATGCCAGATGAGTCCAACATGTCCATATACTGAGAGTTAGTACATGGTTGATGAGTCCAACATGTCCATATACAGAGAGCTAGTTACATGGCAGACAAGTCCAATATGTTCATATACAGAGAGCTACCTACATGGCAGATCAGTCCAACATATCCATGCACAGAGAGCTTGCAATATGGCAGACGAGTCCAAAATGTCTATATACAGAGACCTAGCTACATGGAAGTGTAGTGAAACATTTCCATATACAGTGTTCTAGCTATATGGTGATGAGTCCAACATGTCCATGTACTGAGTAATAGCTACATGCAGATGAGTCGAATATGTATTCGCTACATGGCAGATGAGTACACCATTTGTATATATAGAGTAGTAGCTACAAGGCAGATGAGTCCAACATGTTCATAATGAGAGAGCTGATTATATGGATGCTGAGTCCAATATGTACATATACTGAGAGCTAGATACATGGCAAACAAGTCCAATATGTTCAAATATAGAGAGCTACCTACATGGCAGATCAGTCCAACATATGTATGCACACAGAGCTACCTATATGGCAGATGTGTCCAAAATGTCCATAAACAGAGAGCTGGCTACATGGCATAGAAGTGCAACATTTCTCTAAACAGAGTTATAGCTACATGTCAGATGAGGCCAACGTGTCCATATATTGAGAGCTAGCTAAATCACACAATAGTCCAACATGTCCATATGCAGAGTAGTATCTACATGGCTAATGAGTGCAACATGTCCATATACTGAGAGTTAGCTACATGGCAGATGAGTCCAATATGTGTATATATAGAGGACTAACTACAAGGCAGATGAGTCCATCGTGTTCACACAGAGAGAGTTGCCTACATGGCTGAGGAGTCCAACATGTCCATATGCAAAGAGATAGCTACATGGCAGACTAGTCCAATATATTCATATACAGAGCTACCTACATGGCAGATCACTCCACCATATCCATGCACAGAGAGCTAGCTATGTGTCAGAGTAGTCCAACTTGTCCCTTTACAGAGTACTACCTACATGGCATATGAGTCCAACATGTTTATATATGGAGAACTAGTTACAAGGCAGATGAGTCCAACTTGTTCATACAGAGAGAGTTGGCTACATGGCTGATGAGTCCAACGTGTCCATATACTGGATGCTACTTACATGACAGAGTGGTCCAACATGTCCATATATAGTGTTCTAGTTACATGCCAAATGAGTCCACATATTCACATACTGAGATTTAGCTATATGGCAGATGAGTCCAACATCAGTCAAACATATCCATGCACAGAGAGCTAGATTCATGGAAGATGAGTCCAAAATGTCCATATAAAGAGAGCTAGCTACATTGCAGATCAGTCCAACATTTCCATGCACAGGGAACTAGTTACATGGCGGACAAGTCCAAAATATCCACATACAAAGTTCTATATACATGGCAAATGAGTCCAACTTGTCCATATAATGAGAACTAGTTACATGGCAGAATAGTCCAACATGTACATATACAGAGTACTAGCTACATGGCAGATGAGTAGAACTTGTCCATATACTGAGAGTTATTTACATGTCATATAAGTCCAACATGTGTATATAGAGAGGACTACTCACAAGGCAGATGAGTTCAACATGTTCGTACAGAGAGAGTTTGCTACATGGCTGATGAGTCCAACATGTCTATATACAGAGAACTAGCTACATGGCAGACAAATCCACTATGGTCATATATAGAGAGCTACCTAAATGGCAGATCAGTCCAACATATCCATGCCCAGAGAGCTATCTACATGTCAGACGAATCCAAAATATCCATTTACAGAGAGCTAGCCTCATGGCAGAGTAGTGCAATATTTCCATATACAGAGTTCTAGCTACATGTAAGATGAGTCCAACGTGTCCATGTACAGAGAGCTAGCTACATGGCATAGTAGTCCAACATGTCCATATACAGAGTGCTAGCTATATGGCAGATGCATCCAGCATGTCCATATACTGAGAATTAGCTACATGGCAGATGAGCTCAACATATGCATATATAGAGGCCTAACTACAAGGAAGATGAGTCCAACATGTTCATACAGAGAGAGTTGGCTACATGGCAGATGTGTCCAAAATGTCCATATACAGAGCACAAGTTACATGGCAGAGTAGTGCAACATTTCCATTAATGGTTTATAGATACATGGCAGATGAGTATAACGTGTCCATATAATTAGAGCAAGCTACATGGCAGAGTAATCTAACATTTCCATATATAGACTACTAGTTCCATGGGAGATGAGTTGAATATGTCCATATACAGGGTAATAGCTACATGGCAGATGGGTCCAACATGTCCATATACTGAGAGTTAGCTACATGGAAGATGAGTCCAACATGTGTATATATAAAGGGATAACTACAGGGAAGTTGAGTCCAAATGTTCATACAGAGAGAGCTGGCTACATGGAAGATGAGACCAAAATGTCCATGTAAAGAGAGCTAGCTACAAGGCAGAGTAGCGAAACTTTTCCCTATACAGGGTTCTAGTTACATGGCAGATGAGTCCAATGTGTCTATATAATGCAGCAAGCTACATGTCAGAGTAGTTCAACAATTCCATAAACAGAGTACTAGCTACATGGCAGACGAGTCCATTCATCCATATACTGAGAGTTAGCTGCATGACAGATGATTCCAACGTGTCCATATACTGAGAGTTAGCTACATGGCAGATGAGTCCAACATGTGTATATAGAGAGGAATAGTTACCAGGCAGATGAGTACAACATGTTCATACAGTGAGAGTTGACCACATGGCTGATAATGAAACATGTCCATATACAGAGAGCTAGCCACATGGCAGACAAGTCCAATATGTTCATATACAGAGAGCTACCTACATGGCAGATCAGTGCAACAAATCTATTCACAGCGAGCTAGCTACATGGCAAATGAGTCCAAAATGTCCATGTACAGAGAGCTAGCTACATGGCAGAGTAGTGAAACACTTCCATATACAGTATTCTAGCTACATGCCAGAAGAATCCAACATGTCCATATAGTGAGAGCTAGCTACATGGCAGAATAGTCCAACATGTCCATATACAGAGTACTAGCTACATTGCAGATGAATCCAACATGTACATATATTGAGAATTAGCTACATGGCAGATGAGTCCAACATTTGTATATATAGAGGACTAGCTACGATGCACATGAGCCCAACTTGTTCATTATGAGAGAACTGGCTTCATGGCTGAGGATTACAACATTTCCATATACTGAGAGCATGCTACAAGGAAGACAAATTCAATATGTTCATATAACGAGAGCTACCTACATGGCAACTCAATCCAACGTATCCATGTACCGAGAGCTTGCTACATGGCAGACAAGTCCAAAATGTCCATATACAGAGAGCTAGCTACATGGCAGAGTATTGCAACATTTCCATATACAGAGTTCTAGCTACATGGTAGATGAAGTCCAACGTGTCCATATCCTGAGAGCTAGCTACATGGTATAGTAGTACTACATATTCATATACAGAGAGCTTGCTACATGGCAGAGTAGTCCAATGTGTCCATATACAGAGTACTAGCTACATGGCGGATGGGTCCAACATTTCCATATACTGAGAGTTTATGACACGGCAGATGAGTTGTATATATAGAAGACTACCTACAAGGCAGATGATTCCAACATTTTCATACAGCGATATCTGGCTACATGTCTGATGAGCCCAACATGTCCATATACAGAGAGCTAGCTACATGTTCATATACAGAGAGCATAGCGACTCCATACATAGCAGAACGAAACAATGTCCGATCCTGGGCCAACCTCACTACCGATATCACACTTGACGTTATCAATGAAGCCACCTGGCTGATCCATCTAGTTGGGTTCTTCCTCTTTTTCTCTGACCCTCTTCCTTGCCCAGCATGACATCCTTCTACATCGACTGGTTCCTCCGGACAGTATGTCCAAAGTATGAGAGATGAAGCTTAGCCATCCAGGCCTCCAAGGAGCACTCTGGCTGCACTTCTTCCAAAACAGATCTATTGATTCTTTTGGCAGTCAAAGGCACTTTCAGTATTCTCCTCCAAAACCACAATTCAAAGGCATCAATTCTTCTATGATCTTCCTTATTCCCTGTCCAGCTTTTGCACCCATATGAGGCTATTTAAAACACCATGGCCTGGGTCAGGCACACCTTAGTCCTCAAGCTGATATCTCTGCTCTTCAATACTTTAAAACAAAAACAACAACCTAAATGGCAGATAAGTGCAACATATCCAAGCACAGAGATCTAGTTACATGGCAGATGAGTCCAAAATGTCCATATACAGAGAACTAGCTGCATGTCAGATAAGAGCAATATTTCCATATCAAGAGTTTTATTTACATGGCAGATGAGTCCAACGTGTCCATATATTGAGAGCAAGCTACATGGTAGTGTAGTCCAACATTTCCATATAGAGAGTACTAACTACATGGCAGATGAGTCCAACATATCCATATACTGAGAGTTAGCTACATGGCAGATGAGTCCAACATGTCCATATACTGAGAGTTAGCTACCTTGCAGATGAATCCCACATGTGTATATATAGAGGACTAGCTCTATGCGGATGAGTCCAAAGTGTTCTTATAGAGATAGCTGGCTACATGGATGATGAGGCCAACATGTCCAAATACAGAGAGCTAGCTCAATGGTGACAAGTCCAATATGTTCATATACAGGGATCTACCTACATGGCAGAGTATTCCAACATATGCATGCACAGAGAGATAGCTACATGGCAGATCAGTACAAAATGCCCAAATACAGAGAGCTAGCTGCATGGCAGTGTAGTGCAATATCTCCACATACAGAGTTCTATTTACATTGCAGATGAATCCAATGTGTCCATACACTGAGAGGAAGCTACATGGCAGAGTATAACCACATTTCCATATACAGAGTACTAGATACATGGCGGATGAGTCCAACGTTTCAATATACTGAGAGGTAGCTACATGGCAGATCAGTGCAACATGTCCATATACTGAGAGTTAGCTCCATGGCAGAGGAGTCAAACATGTCCACATACGTAGAGTTATCTACATGGCAGATGAGTCCAACATGTGTATATATATAGGATTAGCTACAAGGCAGATGAGTCCAACCTGTTCCAACACAGAGAGCTGACTACATGGTTGATGAATCCAACATGTCCTTATACAGAGAGCTAGCTACATGGCAGAGAAGTCCAATATGTTCACATACAGAGTGCTATCTACATGGCAGATCAGTCCATCATATCCATGCACAGAGAGCTAGCTACATGGCCGACGAGTCAACAAAATCCATATACAGAGAGCTAGCTACATGGCAGAATTGTGCATCATTTCCATATACAGAGTTCTAGCTACATGGCAGATGAGTCCAACATTACAAATAATGACAGCTAGCTACATGGCCGAGTATTCCAAAATGTCAATATGCAGAGTAATAGCTACATGACAGATGAGTCCAACATGCCCATATACTGATAGATAGGTATATCGCAGAGTAGTCCAATATGTCCATATACAGTGTACTAGCTACATGACCGATAAATCCAACATGTCTTTATATGGAGAGTTAACTTAATGGCAGAGTAGTCAAACATGTCCATATACAGAATAGAAGCTACAAACATTATGAGTCCAGCATGTTCATATACTGAGATTTAGCTACATTGCAGATCAGTCCAACACGTATATATAGAAGACTAGCTACAAGGCAGATGATTTGAACCTGTTCATACAGAGGGAGGTGGCTACATAGCAGACAAGTTCCATATGTTCATATAAAGAGAGTTCACTATATGGCAGAGCAGTGCCACAAATCCATGTTCAGAGCTCTAGCTTCATAGCAGATGAATCCAAGGTGTCCATATCCTCAGAGCTAGCTATATAGCAGAGTAGTCCAACATGTCCATATACAGAGTAATAGCTACATGGTAGATGCGTCCAACATGTCTATATACTGAGAGTTAGCTATATGGCAGATGAGTCCAACAAGTGTATATATAGAGGACAAGCTACAAAGCAGATGATGCCAACATGTTAATACAGAGGGTGATGGCTACATGTCTGATAAGTCCAACATGTCCATATACAGGGAGCTACCTACATGGCAGACAAGTCCAATATGTTCATATACAGAGAGCTACCTACAGGGCAGATCAGTGCAACATATCCATGCACAGAGAGCGAGCTACATGGCAGACGAGAACAAAAGGACCATATACAGATAGCTAGCTACATGTCAATGTAGTGCATCATTTCCATAAACTGAGAGCTAGCTACATGGCAGGGTAGTCCAACATGTCCTTATACAGAGTACTAGCTACATGGAAGATGTGTCCAAGATGTCCATATACTGAGAGTTAGCTACATGTCTATATACTGAGAGTTAGTCACAGATGAGAACAACATGTGTATATTTAGAGGGCTAGTCGAATATCTTTATATACTCAGATATACCTACATAACAGATCAGTCCAACATATCCATGTAAGACAGGTACCTACATGGCAGACGAGTCCAAATATCCATATACAGAGGGCTAGCTACATGGCAGGGTAATGAAACATTTCCATATACAGACTTCTTGCTACATGGCAGATGAATCCCACATGTCCATATACTAAGAGTAAGCTACAAGGCAGATGAGCCCAACATATTCATACAGAGAAAGCTGGCTACATGGCTGATGAGTCCAACATGTACATATAAAGAACTAGCTTCAAGGCAGACAATTCCAATATCTTCATATACAGAGAGCTACCTACATGGCAGATCATTCCAACATGTCCTTGTACAGAGAGGTAGCTACATGGTAGACGAGTCCAAAATTTCCATATACAAAGAGCTAGCTACATGGCAGGCTAGTGCAACATTTCCTCATGAAGAGTTCTAGCTACATGGCAGATGAGTCCAAAGTGTCCATATACTGAGATCTAGCTACATGTCACAGAAGTCCAACATGTCCATATACAGCATATTTGTTTCATGGCCGATGAGTCTAACGTGTCCATATACAGTAAACTGGCTACATGGCAGATGAATCCAACAGATGTATATTTCGATGATTAGCTACAAATCAGATGAGTCCAACATGTTCATACACAGGGAGCTGGCTACATGACTGATAAGTCCAACATGTCCTTATACAGATAGCTAACTACATGGCAGACAAGCCCAATATCTTCATATACATAGAGCTATGTACATGACAGATCAGTCAAACATATCCATTTACAGAGAGCTATCTACATGGCAGACAAATCCAAAATGTCCATATACAGAGATAGCTACATGACTGAACAGTGAAACATTTCCATATACAGAGTACTAGCTACATGGCAGAGGAGTCCAACATGTCCATATACAGACAGTTAGCTAAGTGACAGACAAGTCCAATATATTCATATACAGAGAGCTACCTACATGGCAGATTAGACCAAAATATCCAAGTACAGAGAGCTAGGTACATGGCGTACAAGTCCAAAATGTCCATATATAATGAGGTAGTACATGGCAGAGTAGTACAACATTTCCATATACAGAGTTCTAGCTACATGGCAGATAAGTCCAACGTGTCCATATACTGAGAGCCAGCTACATGGCAGAGTTTTCAAATATGTCAATATACAGAGTACTAATCACATGGTAGATGACTCCACCATTTCCATATATAGAATTCTAGCTACATGGCAGATGAGTGCAACGTGTCCATGTACTGAGAGCTAGCTCCATGGCAGAGTAGTCCAACATGTCCATATACATAGTACGAGCTATATGGCAGATGAGTATGTCCTTATATTGAGAGTTAGCTACATGTCAGATGAATCCAACATGTGTATATTTAGAGGGTTCACAACAAATCAGATAAGTCCAACATGTTCATACACAGAGAGCTGCAGACATAACTGATGAGTCCAACATGTCCATATAACGAGAGCTAGCTACATAGCAGACAAGTCCAATATGTTCGTATACAGAGAGCAAAATACATGGCAGATCAGTCCAACAGATCCATGTACAGAGAGCTTTCTATATGGCACTCGAGTCCAAAATGTCCATATACAGAGAGGTAGCTACATGGTAGAGTGTTACAACATTTCCATATACACGGTTCTAGCTCCATGGCAGAAGAGTACAACTTTTCCATATACTGTGAGCAAGCTACATGGCAGAGTAGTCTAACATGTCCATATATAGAGAATTAGCTACATGGCAGATGAGTCCAACATATCCGCACACTGAGAGTTAGCTACGTGGAAGATGAGTCCAACAAGTGTATATTTAGAGGGCTAGTTACCAGTAATTCTGGCAGCGTAGTGGTTACGAATCAGGCTTCGAACCTTAAGGTCAGTGGTTCGAAACTACCAGCCGCTCCGAGGCAGAAAGATGAGGCTTTATACTCCTGTAAAGATTTACACCCTCAGAAATCCTGTACAGGGTCGCTATGGGTCAGAACTGACTCGATGGCACTTACCAACAACAACAAGTTACAAAGCAGATGAGTCCAACATGTCCATAAACTTAGTGCTAGTACATGGCAGAGTAGTGTAACATTTCCACATACAAAGTTCTAGCTACCCAGAAAATGAGTCCAATGTGTCCATATATAGAGAGCTAGCTAAATGGCAGAGAAGTGCAACATTTCCATATACTGAGTTCTAGCTACATGGCAGATGAGTCCAAAGTGTCCTTGTACTGAGAGCTAGCTACATAGCAGAACAATGAAACATTTCCACATACAGAGTTCTAGCTACATGGCAGATGAGTCAAAGTGTCCATATCCTGAGAGCTAGCTACATAGCAGAGTAATCCAACATGTGCATATACAGAGTACTAGTTACATGGTAGATCAGTTCTACATGTCAATATACAGAGAGTTAGCTACATGGAAGATAAGTCCACCATGTTTGTATTTAGAGGGCTAGCTACAAGGCAGATGAGTCGAACATATTCAAACAGAGAGAGCTGGCTACGAACCTGAGGACTCCAACATGTCCATATACTAAGAGCTAGCTACATTACTGAAAATTCCAATATGTTCAAACACAGAGAGCTGGCTACATGGCTGATGAGTCCAACATGTCCATATACTGAGAGCTAGCTACATGTCAGAGTAGTGCAACATTTCCATTTACAGAGCTCTAGCTACATGGCAAACGAGTCCAATGTGTCCATATATAGCGAGCTAGCTACATGGCAGAGTAGTGCAACATTTCCATATACTGAGTTGTAGCTTTATGGCTGATGAGTCCAACATGTGTTTATACAGAGGACTAGTTACAAGGCAGATGAGTCCAACATGTTCATACACAAAGAGCTGGCTACATGACTGATGAGTCCAACATGTCCATATGCTGAGAGCTAACTACATCGCAGACAAGTTCAATATGTTCATATGCAGAGAGCTACCTACATGGCAGATCATTCCTACATATCTATGTATAGAGAGCTAGCTACATGGCAGGCGGGTCCAAAATGTCCGTATACAGAGAGCTAGCTACATGGCAGAGTAGTGCAACATTTCCATATAGAGAATTCTAGCTGTAAGTCAGATGAGATCAACGTTCCCATATACAGAGAGCTAACTACAATGTAGAGTAGTGCAACATTTCCATAAAAAGCGTTCTAGCTACATGACAGTTGAGTCCAACCTGTCCAGATAATGAGAGCTAGCTACATGGCAGAGTAGTCCAACATATCCATATATAGAGTTCTAGCTACATGGTAGATATGTCCGGGGCCATATACAGAAAACTTGCTACATGGCATAGTAGTGCAACATTTGAATATACAGAGTTCTAGCTAGATGACAGATGAGTCGAAAGTGTCCATATACTATGAGCTAGCTACATGACAGAATAGTCCAACATGTCCATGTACAGAGTTGTTGCTACATGGCAGATGAGTCCAACATGTCCATATACAAAGAGCTATCTACATGGCAGTGTAGTCAAACTTGCCCATATACAGAGTTCTAGCTACATGGCTACATGTCTATATACTGAGAGCTAGCTATATGGCAGAGTAGCCCAACATGTCCATGAACAGAGTTTTAGCTACATGGCAGATGAGTCCATCATCTCTATAGACTGAGAGTTAACTTCAGGACAGTTGAGTCCAACATGTGTATATTTAGAGGGCTAACTACAAGTCAGGTGTGTTCAAGATGCTCATACACAGAGAGCTGGCTACAGTGCAGATGAGTCCAACATATCCATATACTAGGAGTTAGCTACGTGGCAGATGAGCCCAACTTATGAATATTTAGAGGGCTAGGTATTAGACAAGTCCAATATCTTCATATACAGAGAGTTAACTACATAGCATATCAGTCCATCAGATCCATGTACAGAGTGCTACCTACATGGCAGACGAGTACAAAATGCCCATATACAGACACTAGCTACATGGCAGAATAGAGCAACATTTCTATAGACAAAGTTCTAGCTACTTGGCAGATGAGTCCAACGTGTCTATGTACAGAGAGCCAGCTACATGGTAGAGTAGTGCAACATTTCCAAATATACAGAGTTATAGATACATGGCAGAGTAATCTAAAGTGTCCATATACTGAGTGGTAACTAAATGGCAGAGTAGTCCAACATGTCCATATACAGAGCACTAACTACATGACAGACGAGTACAACTTGTCCATATACTGAGCGTTAGCTACATGGCAGATGAGTCCAACATGTTTATATAGAAAGGACAAGATACAAGTCAGATGAGTCCACCGTGCTCATACACAGAGAGCTGGCAACATGGCTGATGAGTACAATATTTCCATACATAGAGAGCTAGCTACATGGCAGCTAGTCCAATATGTTCATATACACAGTGATACCTACATGGCAGATCAGTCTATCATATCAATACACACAGAGCTAGCTACATGGCAGACGAGTCAAAAATATCCTTATACAGAGAGGTAGCTCCATGGCAGAATAGTGCATCATTTTCATATACAGAGTTCGAGCTACATGTCAGGTGATTCACACTTGTCCATAGACAATGAGCTAGCTACATGACAGAGTAGTCCAACATGTCGATATAAAGAGTACTAGCTAAATGGCAGATGGGTTCAACATGTCCATATACTGAGAGTTAGCTACATGGCTGATGAGTCCAACATGTTTATATATAGAGGACTACCTACCAGGCAGATGAGTACAGCATGGTCACACAGAGAGAACTGTCTACATGGCTAATGAGTCCAACATGTCCATATACAGAGAACTAACAACAAGGCCGAGTAGCGCAACATTTGCATATACAGAGTTCTAGATACATGGCAGATGAGTCCAAAGTGTCCATAGATTGTGAGCTAGCTACATAGCAAAGTTGTCCAACATTTCCATATACACAGTAATAGTTACATGGCAGATGAGTCCAACATTTCCAGATATTGAGAGTTAGCTACATTTCAGATAAGTCCAAAATGTGTATATATAAAGGACAAGCTACAAGATAGATGAGTCCGTCATGTTCATACTGAGAGAAATGTCTGCATGGCTGATGAGTCCAACATGTCCATAAACAGAGAGCTAGCTACATGGCACAAAGGTTAAATATGTTCATATAGAGAGAGATACCTACATGGCAAATCAGTCCAAAATATCCATGTACATAGAGCTAGCTACATGGCAAAGTAGTGCTACATTTCCTTATACAGAGTACTAGCTACATGGCAGATGAGTCCAACGTGTCCCTATACAGGGAGCTAGCTACATGGCTGAGTAGTCCAACATGTATATATACAGTGGACTAACTAAAAGGCAATTGAGCCCAACATGTTAATACAGAAAGAGCCGGCAACCTGGCTGATGAGTCCAACATATCCAAATACAGAGAGCTAGCTACATGGCAGACTAGTCCAACATGTTCATATACAGGGAGATACCTACATGGCAGATCAATCCAAAATATCCATGCACAGAGAGCTAACTACATGGCAGATGAGTCCAAAATGTCCATATACAGAGAGCTTGCTACATGGCAGAATAGTGAAACATTTCCATATACAGAGTTCTAGCCACATGGCAGATGAGT
>NW_006408704.1:598422-602297 GCF_000296735.1 Chrysochloris asiatica
AGTCCAACATTTCCATATACAGATTTGTAGCTACATGGCAGAGTAGTCCAACATGTCCACACACTGTGAGTTACTTTCATGGCAGATGAGTTCGACATGTGTATATTTAGAGGACTAGCTACAAGGCAGATGAATCCAACATGTTCATACACAGAGAGTTGTGTACATGACAGATGAGTCCAACATGTTCATATACTAGGAGCTAACTATGTGGCAGATGAGTCCAACATATAAATATTTAGAGGGCTAGCTTCATGTCAGACAAGTCCAATATCTTCATATACAGAGACTTAACTACAGAGCAGATCAGTCCATCATATCCATATACAGAGTGATAGCTACAAGGCAGACTAGTACAAAATGTACATATACAGAGACCTAGCTACATGGCAGAGTAGTTCAACATTTCCATATGCAGAGTTCTAGCTACATGTCAGAGTAGTCCAACCTCTCCATATACAGAGTACTAGCTACATGGCAGAGTAGCACAACATTTCAATATACAGAGTTCTAGCTACATGGCAGATAAGATCAACGTGTCCATATATGGAGAGCTAGCTACAATGCAAAGTAGTGCAACATTTGCATATACAGTGTTCAAGCTACATGGCAGATGAGTCCAAAGTGTGCGTATACTGAGAGCCAGCTACATGGCAGAGTAGTTCAACATGTCCACATACAGCGTTCTAGCTCCATGACAGAGTATTCCAACATGTCCATATACGGAGTTCTAGCTCCATGGCAGATGATTCCAACATGTGTATATTTAGAGGGCTAGCTACAAGGCAGATGAGACCAAGTTGTTCATACACAGAGAACTGCCTACATGGCAGATGAGTCCAATATCTTCATATACAGAGAGCTACCTACATTGTAGACAAGTCCAATATGTTCATATACCGAGAGTTACCTACATGGCAGAACAGTCTAACATATCCACGCACAGAGAGCTAGCTACATGGCTGATAACTCCAAAATGTCCATATACAGAGAGTTAGGTACAAAGCAGAGTAATCCAACATGTCCAGATACTGAATTCTAGCCACATGGCAGATGATTCCATCGTGTCCATATACTGAGAGCTAGCTACATGTCAGAGTAGTCCATCATTTCCATATACAGGATTCTACCTCCATGGTAGGTGAGTCCAACGTGTCCACATACTGAGAGCTAGTGACATGGCAGAGTAGTCCAACATTTCCACCTAAAAAATATTAGCTACATGGCAGATAAGTCTAACATGCCCATATACAAAGAGTTAGCTACAGTGAAGATGAGTCCAACATGTGTATATATAAAGGACTAGCTACAAGGCAGATGAGTCAAACATGTTCATACAGAGAGAGATAGATACATGACTGGTGATTAGAACATGTCCATGTACAAAGACATGGCACAGTAGTACCACATTTCCATATAAAGAGGGCTCGTTACATGTCAGATGAGTCCAATGTGTCCATATACTGAGAGCTAGCTATAGGGCAGAGTACTCCAACATGTCCATATACAGAGAACTAACTACATAGTAGATATGTTCAATATGTCCATATACTGAGTGTTAGCTACATGACAGATGAGTCCAACACGTGTACATGTAGATTGCTATCTACAAGGCAGATGAGTCCAGCATGTTCAGCAAGAGAGCTGGCTACATGGATGATTAATCCAACATGTCCATATACAGAGAGCTAGCTACATGGCAGAGAAGTCCACAATGTTCATATAAAGAGAGCTACCTACATGGCAGAACAATACACCATATCCATGCACAGAGAGGTAGTTACATGGAAGATGAGCCCAAAACGTCCATATAAAGAGAGATTGCTACATGGCAGAGTAGTGCAACATTTCCATTTAAAGATTTCCAGCTACATGTCAGATGAGTCCATCATATCCATATACTGAGAGATAGCTACATGGTAGAGTAGTCCAACATGTCCAGATACAGAGTACTAGCTACATGGCAGATGAGTCCTACATTTGTATAGAGAGAGGACTAGCTACAAGAATGATGAGTACAACATGTTCATAGAGAGAGAGCTTGCTACATGGCTGATGAGTCGAAAATGTCCATATACAGAGAGATAGATACATGGCAGAGTAGTATAAGATTTATATATACATATTTCTAGATACATGGCAGATGTGTACAATGTGTCCTTATACTGCATATACTGAGAGTTAGCTACATGTCAGATGAGTCCAAATGTCCATATACAGAGTTCAAGCTACATGGCAGATAAGTCCAATGTGTCCATACTCAAAGATATAGCTACATGGCAGACGAGTCCAATATGTGTATATACAGAGAGCTACCTACATTGCAGATGGTTCCAACATGTGTATATATAGAGGACTATCTACAAACGTATGAGTCCAACATATTCATACAGAGAAAGCTGGCTACATGGCTGATGCATCCAAAATGCCCTTATACAGAGATATAGCTACTTGGCAGATGATGCCAAAATGTCCATATACAGAGCCAGCTAAATGGCAGAGTAGTGCAACATTTCCATATACAGAATACTAGCTACATGGCAGATGAGTCCAACATGTGAATATACAGAAGCAGATGAGTCCAACATGTACATATAGAGAGAACTAGCTACATGGCAGACAAGTCCAATATGTTCATATACAAGAAGATACCTACATGGCAGATCAGTCCAACATATGCATGCACAGAGAGCTAGCTACATGGCAGATAACCCAAAATGTCCATACACAGAGAGCTAGATACATGGCACAGTAGTGCAATATATCTATATACAGAGTTCTAGATACATGGCAAATGAGTCCAACCTAAGGCTATACTAAGAGTTAGCTACATGGCAGATTAGTCCAACTTGTCCAAATACTGAGAGTTAGCTACATTGCAGATGAGTCCAACATGTCCATATACTGAGATTTAGCTACATGGCACATGAGTACAACATGTATGTGTATTTATAGAGGTCTAGCAACAAGGCAGATTAGTACAACATGTTCATCCAAAGAGAGATGGCTGATGAGTCCAACATATCCATGTACAGAGAGCTAGCTACATGGAAGACAAGTCCAATATGTTCATATACAGGGAGCTACCTACATGGTAGATCAGTCCAACATACCCATGCACAGATGGCTAGCTACATGACCAATGAGTCCAAAATGTCCATATACAGAGAATATTAGCTAAATGGCAGATGGGTCTAACATGTCCATATACTGAGAGTAAGCTACATGGCAAATGATTCCAACATGTGTATATATAGAGGACTAGCTACAAGAGAGATGAGTCCAACATGTTCATAGAAAGACAGCTTGCTACATGGCTGATGAGTCCAATATGTTCATATTCAGAGATCTAGCTTCATGTCAACTGAGTACAACATATCCATATACAGAGAACTAGCTAAATAGTAGAGTTGTGCAACATGTCCATATACAGAGTAATAGCTACATGGCAGAGTAGCCCAACATGTACATATAGAGAGAACTAGCTACATGGCAGACAAGTCCAATATGTTCATATAAAGGGAGATACCTACATGGCAGATCAATCCAACATATCCATGCACAGAGAGCTAGCGACATGGCAGATAAGCCAAAATGCCCATACACAGAGAGCTATATACATGGCACAGTAGTGCAACATTTCTATATACAGAGTTCTAGATACATGGCAGATGAGTCCAACCTGTCCATATACTGAGAGTTAGCTACATGGCAGATTAGTCCAACATGTCCAAATACTGAGAGTTAGCTACATTGCAGATGAGTCCAAGATTTCCCTATACTGAGATTTAGCTATATGGCAGATGAGTACAACATGTATGTGTATTGATAGAAGATTAGCTACAAGGTGTATTAGTCCAACATGTTCATCCAAA
>NW_006408704.1:603167-604440 GCF_000296735.1 Chrysochloris asiatica
TATCTATGCTCAGAGAGCTAGCTACATGGCAGACGAGTCCAAAATGTTCTTATAAAGGGAGCTAGCTACATGGCAGAGTAGTGCAACATTTCCATTTACAGAGTTCTAACTACATGTCAGGTGAGTCCAATGTGTCCATATGCTGAGAGCTAGCTACATGGCAGAGAAGTCCAACAAGTCCATATACAGAGTGCTAGCTACATGGCAGATGAGTCCAACACGTCCATATACTGAGAGTTAGCTACATGGCAGAGGATTCCAACATGTGTATATATAGAGGACTAGCTACAACACACATGAGTCCAACATGTTCATACAGAGATAGCTGGTTACATGGCTGATGAGTACAAATTTGTTCATATAGAGAGAGCTAGCTACATGGCAAACATGTCCAGTATGTTCATTTAAAGAGAGCTACATACATGAGAGACCAGTCCAACATATCCATGCACAGAGAGATAATTACATGGCAGACGAGTACAAAATATCCCTATAGAGAGAGCTAGCTAAATGGCAGAGTACTGCAACATTTCCATATACAGAGTCCTCGCCACATGGCATATGAGTCCAACGTGTCAATATACAGAGATCTAGCTAAATGGCAGAGAAGTGCAACATTTCCTTTTACAGATTTCTAGCTATATGGCAATTGAGTCCAATGAGTCCATATACTGAGAGCTAGATATATGGCAGAGTAGTCCTGCATGTCCATATACAGAGTACTAGCTACATGGCAGATGATTCCACCATGTCCATATATTGAGAGTTACCTACATACTGATGAGTTCAACATGTGTATATACTGAGAGTTAGCTACATGGAAGATGCATACAACACGTTTATATAGAGAGGCCTATTGATGAGGCACATGAGTCCAAGGTGTTCATAAACAGAGAGCTGGCTATATGACTAATGAGTCCAACATGTCCATATGCAGAGAGCTACCTAAATGGCAGACAAGTCCAATAAGTTCATATACAGGGAGCTACCTACACAGCAGACCAGTCAAACATATCCATGCACAGAGAGCTAACTTCATGGTAGATTACTCCAAAATGTCCATATACAGAGAGCTAGCTACATGGCAGAGTAGTGCAACATTTCCACATACAGGGTTCTTGGTACATGGCAGATGTGTCCAACATGTCCATATTCTGAGAGCTAGCTACATGGCAGAGTAGGCCAACATTTCCATATACAGAGGATTAGCTACATGGCAGATGAGTCCAACGTGTCCATATACTGAGAGATAGATACATGGCTGATGAGTCCA
>NW_006408704.1:605025-610031 GCF_000296735.1 Chrysochloris asiatica
TAGTTACATGGCAGACGAGTCCAAAATGTCCATATACAGAGAGCTAGCTACATGGCAGACAACTCCAATATTTTCATATACAGAGAGCTAACAACATGACACATCAGTCAAAAATGTCCATATACTGAGAGATAGCTACATGGCAGAGTACTCTAACATTTCCATATACAGAATACTAGCTACATGGCAGATGATTCCAACATGTCCATATACTGAGTGTTAGCTACATGTCAGGTGAGTCCAACATGTCCTTATACTTAGAGTTAGCTACATGGCAGAGGAGTCCAACATGGGTATATACAGAGGACTAGCTACAAAGCAGATGAGTCCAACATGTTCATATACAGAGAGCTAACTACATGGCTGATGAGTCCAACATGTCCATATGCAGAGAGCTAGCTAAATGGCAGACAAGTCCAATATGTTCATATACAGGGAGCTACCTACATGCAGATCAGTCCAACACATAAATTCACAGAAAGGTAGCTTCATGGCAGATGACTCCAAATGTCCATATACAAAGAGCTAGCTGCATGGCCGAGTAATGCAACATTTCCATATACAGAGTTCTTGCTACATGGAAGATGAGTTCAACTTGTCTATTTATTGAGAGTTAACTACATGGCAGATGAATCCAACATGTGCATATTGAGAGGACTAGCTACAAGGCAGATGAGTCCAACACGTTCATACAGAGAGAGATGACTACATGGCTGATGAGTCCAAAATGTCCATGTACAGTGAGCTAGCTACATGGAAGACAAGTCCAATATGTTCATATACAGGGAGTTACCTACATGACAGATCAGTCCAACATATCCATTCAATGAAAGCTAGCAACATGGCCGATGAGTAAAAAGTGTCTTTATATCGAACCCTAGCTTCATGGCACAGTAGTGCAACATTTCCATTTACAGAGTTTGAGCTAAACTGCAGATGAGCCAATGTGTCCATATACTGAGCGTTAGCTACATGGCAGATAAGTCCTTCATGTCCATATACTGAGAGTTAGCTACATGGCAAATGAGTTCAACATGTTTATATATATAAGACTAGCTACAAGTCAGATGAGTCCAACATGTTCATACAGAGAAACTGGATACATGGCTGGTGAGTCCAACATGTCCATATACAGTGAGCTAGATACATGACAGACAAGTCCAATATGTTCTTATACAGAGAGCTACCTACATGGCACATCTGTCCAATATATCCATGCTCAGAGAGCTAACTCCATGGCAGATGTGTCCAACATGTGTCTATCTAGAGGACTAGCTACAAGGCCGATGAGTCCAACATGTTCATTGAAAGACAGATGGCTTCATGGCTCATGAGTCCAACATGTCCATATACAGAGAGCTAGCTACTTGGCAGACAAGTCCAATATGTTCATGTACAAAGACCTACCTACTTGGCAGATCTGTCAAACATATACATATACAGAGTATTCGCTACATGGTAGATGAGTCCAACCTGTCCATGTACTGAGAGCTAGCTTCATAGCAGAGTAGTCCAACATGTCCATATACTGAGAGTTAACTACATGGTAGATGAGTCCAACATGTGTATATATAGAGGACTAGCTACAAGGTAGATGAGTCCAACATGCTCATTAAGAGAGAGTTGGCTTCATGGCTCATGACTCCAACATGTCCATAAGCAGAGAGCTAGTTACTTGGCAGACAAGTCCAATATGTTCATATACAGAGACCTACCTACTTGGCAGATCAGTCAAACATATCCAGGCACAGAGAGCTAGATATATGGCAGACGAGTCCAAAATGTCAATATACAGAGATCTAGCTACATGGCAGAGTAGTGCAACATTTCCATTGGCAGAGTTCTACTTATATGTCAGATGAGTCCAACATGTCCATATACTGAGATTTAGGTACATGGTAATTGAGACCAACATGTGTGTATATAGAGGACTAGCTACAACGCAGATGAGTCCAACATGTTCTTAGATTGAGAGCTGGCTACATGTCTCATGAGTCCAACTTGTCCATATGCAGAGAGCTAGCTACATGACAGACTAGTCCAATATAATCATTTATAGAGAGCTACCTACATGGCAGATCAGTCCAACATATACATGCACAGAGAGCTAGCTTCATGGCAAATGAGTCCAAAATATTCATATGCAGAGAGCTAGCTACATGGCAAAGTAGTGCAATATTTCCAGTTACAGAGTTTTAGATACATGGCAGATGAGTCCAACGTGTCCATATACTGAGAGCTAGCAACATGGCAGTGTAGTCTAACATTACCATATACAGAGTATAAGCCACATGGCAAATGAGTCCAATGTGTCCATATGCTGAGAGGTAGCTACATGGCAGATGAGTCCAACATGTGAATATATAGAGGAGTAGCTACAAGGCAGATGAGTCCAATAAGTTCATACTCAGAGAGCTGGCTACATGGCTGATGAGTCCAACATGTCCATATACAGAGAGTTAGCTACATGTTAGACAAGTACAATAAGTTCATATACATTGAGCTACTTACATGGCAAATCAGTCCAACACATCCATGTTCAGAGAGCTAGCTACATGGCAGATTAGTGTAACATTTCCATATACAGATTTATCGCTATATGGCAGATGAGTCCAACGTGTACATATACTGAGAGCTAGCTTCATGGCAGATAATCCAACATGTCCATATAGACAGTACTAGCTACATGGCAAATTAGTTCAACATGTCCATATATTGAGTTAGCTACATGGCAGATGAGTCCAACATGTGTATATATAGAAGACTAGCTTCAAGGCAGATGAGTCCAATGTGTTGATACAAAGAAACTGGCTACATGGCTGGTGAGTCTAACACGTCCATATGCAGAGACCTAGCTACATGGCAGACAAGTCCAATATGTTCATAAACTCAGAGCTATCTACTTGGCAGATCAGTCAAACATATACATGTACAGAGAGTTAGATACATGGTAGACCAATCCAAAATGTGAATATACAGAGATCTATCTACATGGCAGAGTAGTGCAAAATTTCCATTTACAGAGTTCTCGCTATATGTCAGATGAGTCCAACGTGTCCATATACTGAGAGCTACCTACATGGCAAATGAGTCCAACATGTGTATATACTGAGAGTTAGCTACATGGCAAATGAGTCCAACATGTGTATATACTGAGAGTTAGCTACATGGGAGATGAGTCCAGCATGTGTATATATAGAGGACTAGCTAAAACACAGATGAAAACAACTTGTCTATATACTGAGAGCTAGCTACATAGCAGAGTAGTCTAACATGTGCATATACAGATTTCTAGCTACAAGGAAGATGAGTGCAACGTGCCCATATAATGAGAGCTAGCTACAGGGCTCAGTAGTCCAACGTGTCCATATAAAGTGTGCTAGCTACATGGCAAATGAGTCCAACATGTTCATATCCAGAGAGCTGGCTACATAGCTCATGAGTCCAACATGTCCATATACTGAGAGCTAGGTACATGGCAGACAAGTCCCATATGTTCATATACAGAGAGCTACCTACATGGCAGATTAGTACAACATATCCATGTACAGAGATATAGCTACATGGCAGATGAGTCCAAAATGTTCATATAAAGAAGCTAGTTACATGGCAGAGTATTGAAACATTTCAATATACAGAGTTCTAGATACATGGCAGATGAGTCCAAAGTGACTATATACTGAAACCTAGCTACATGGTAGAGTAGTCCAACATTTCCATTAACAGAGTTCTAGCTACATGGAAGAAGTGTCCAACGTGTCCATATAATGAAAGCTAGCTACATGGCAGTGTAGTCCAACATGTCCATATACTGAGAGTTAGCTGCATGACAGATGAGTCCAACATGTGTATATATAGAGGACTAGCTACAACAGAGATGAGTCAAACATTTTCACACACAGAGAGCTGGCTACATGGCAGAGTATTCCAACATTTTAATATACAGTGTATTAGCTACATGGCAGACAAGTCCAATATGTTCATTTGCAAGGAGCTATCTACATGGCAGATCAGTACCATATACCCACGCACAAAGATTTAGCTACATGAGAGATTAGTCCAAAATGTCCATATATAGAAAGTTAGTTACATGGCAGAGTAGAGCTATATTTCCATATACAGAGTTCTAGCTACATGGCAGATGAGTTCAACATGTCCATATACAGAGAGCTAGCTACATGGCAGAGTAGTCCAACATGTCCATACACAGATTACTAGCTACATGGAAGATGAGTCCAACATGTGTATATAGAGAGGACTAGCTACAAAGTAGATGAATTTCACATATTCATACAGAGAGAGCTGGCTACATGGCTGATGCGACCAACATGCCTATATACAGAGATATAGTTACTTGTCAGACAAGTCCAATTTGTCCATATACAGAGAGCTAGCTACATAGCAGAGTAGTGCAACATTTCCAAATACAGAGTTCTACATACATAGTAGGTGAGTCCAACGTGTCCATATACTTAGAGCTAGCTACATGGCAGATGAGTCCAACATTTCCATTTACATAATATAATAGCAGATGAGTCCAAAATGTCCTTATACTGAGATCTAGCTACATGGCAGTGTAGTCCAACATGTCCATATAAAGAGTACTAACTACACGGCAGATGAGTCCAACAAGTCCATATACTGAGAGTTAGGTACATGGCAGATGAGTCCAACTTGTCCACATACTGTTAGTTGGCTACATGTCAGACGACTCCAAAATATCTATATACAGAGTTCTAGCTACATTGCAGAGGAGTCCAAAGTTTCTATGTACTGAAAGCTAGCTACATGGCAGAGTAGACCAACATGTCCATATACAGAGTTCTAGATACATGGCAGATGAGTACAACATGTCCATATACTGAGATTTAGCTACATGGTAGAGAAGTCCAACATGTCCATAAACAGTGTATTAGCGAAATGGAAGATGAGTCCAACTTGTCCACATATTGAGAGTTGTCTACATGGCAGACAAGTCTAATAAGTTCATATACAGAGAGCTACCT
>NW_006408704.1:612951-617480 GCF_000296735.1 Chrysochloris asiatica
TACATGGCACAGTAGTCCAACATGTCCATATACAGAGTACTATCTACATATACTGAGAGTTAGCTACATGGCAGATGAGTTCAACATGTTTATATACATAGGGGCCTAGTGACAAGGCAGATGGGCCCAACATGTTCATAACAAGAGAGCTGGCTGTATCGCTGATGTTTCCAACATGTCCATATACAAAGAGCTAGGTATATGGCAGACAAGTCCAATATGTTCATATACAGAGAGCTACCTACATGTCAGATCAGTCCAACATATCCATGCTCATAGAGCTACCTACATTGCAGACAAGTCCAAAGTGTCCATATATAGAGAGCTAGCTACGTGGCAGGAGAGTGCAACATTTCCATATACAGAGTTATAGCCCATGGCAGATGAGTCCAATATGTCCATATACAGAGAGCTACATACATGTTAGAGTAGTGCAACATATCCATATACAGGATTCTAGCTTCATGGCCAATGAGTCCAACGTGTCCATTTACTGAGAGCTAGCTACATGGCAGAGTAGTCCAACATGTCCATGTACAGAGTTTAAGCTACATGACAGATAAGTCCAATGGGCCCATATACTGAGAGCTAGCTACTTGGCAGAGTAGTCCATCATGTCCACATACAGAGTACAAGCTACATGGCAGATTATACAATATGTCCATATACTGAGAGTTATCTACTTTTCAGATAAGTCCAACATGTCAATATTTAGAGGGCTAAATCCCAGGCAGATGATTCAAGCGTGTTCATACACAGAGAGCTGGCTACATGGCAGATGAGTCCAACATATCAATATACTGATTGTAATCTACGTGTCATTTGAGTCCAACATATGTATATTAGGAGCACTAGCTACATAGCAGACAAGTCGAACATCTTCATGTACAGAGAGATACCTACTTAGCAGATCAGTTCAACATATCCATGTACAGAGAGCTAGCTATATGGCAGACGAGTCCAAAATGCCCACATGCAGAGAGCTAGCTACATGGCAGAGTAGTGCAACATTTTTCATATACAGATTGCTAGCTACATCGTAGATGAGGTCAATGTGTCTATATGAAGAGAGCTAAATACATGGCAGTGTAGTGCAACATTTCCATATACAGGGTTCTAGCTACTTGGCCGATGAGTCCTACTTGTCCATATACTGAGAGCTAGCTACATGGCAGAGTAGTCTAACATGTCCATATACTGTGTAATAGCTACATGGCAGATGAGTCCAACATGTTCATACAGAGAGAGAGTTGGCTACATGGCTGATGAGTCAAACATGTCCATATACAGAGAGCTATCTACATGGCAGATCACTCCACCTTATCCTTGGACACAGAGCTACCTACATGGCAGATGATTCCAATATATCCATATAGAGAGAGCTACCTACATGGCAGAGTAGTGCAACATTTCCATATACAGAGTTCTAGATACATGGCAGATGAGTCCAACGTGTCCATATACAGAGAGCTAGCTACATGCAGAGTAGTGCAACATTTGCATATACAGGGTTCTAGTTATATGGCAGATGAGTCCAACGTGTCCATATACAGAGAGCTAGCTACATGCAGAGTAGTGCAACATTTGCATATACAGGGTTCTAGTTATATGGTGGATGAGTCCAACTTGTCCATATACTGAGAGCTAGCTACATGGCAGAGTAGTCCAACATGTCAATATACAGAGTTCTAGCACCATGGAAGATGAGTTCAACGTGTCCATAGACAGAGAGCTAGCTACATGGCAGAGTAGTGCAACATTTCCATATACAGAGTTCTAGCTACATGGCAGATTAGTACAACGTGTCCATATACTGAGAGCTAGCTGCCTGGCAGAGTAGTCCATCATGTCCATATACAGAGTTCTAGCTACATTGCAGATGAGTCCAACGTGCCCATATACAGACAGCTACCTACTTGGCAGAGTAGTCCAACATGTCCATACACCGAGTACTAGCTACATGGCAGATGAGTCCAACATGTCCATATACTCGGAGTTAGGTACATGGCAGATGAGTCCAACATATGTATATTTTGTGGGCTTACTTCAAGGTAGATGAGACCAACATGTTCATATCCTGAGAGCTGGCTACATGTCTCATGAGTCCAACATGTCCATATACTGAGAGCTAGCTACATGACAGACAAGTCCATTATGTTCATATACAGAGCGCTATCTTCATGGCAGATCAGTCCAACATATACATGTACAGAGATGTAGCTATATGGCAGACAAGTCCTAAATATACATATAAACAGAGCTAGATACATTGCAGAGTAGTGCAACATTTCCATATACAGGGTTCTAGCTACATGACAGATGAGCCCTATTTGTCCATTTACTGAGAGCTAGCTACATGGCAGAATTGTCCAACATGTACCTATACAGAGTACTAGCTACATGGCAGATCAGTCCTACATGTCTGTATACTGATAATTAGCTACATGTCAGACGAGTCTAAAATGTGTAAATATAGAGGAATAGCTACAATGCAGATGAGTCCAACATGTTCATTCAGAGAGAGCTACCTTGCCTACATGGCAGATGATTCCAACGTGTCCATATACAGAGAGTTAGCTGAATGGCAGAGTAGTCCAACATGTCAATATATGGTGTTCTAGCTACATGGCAGATGAGTCAAATATGTCCATATACTGAGAGTTAGCTTTATGGGAGATCAGTCCAACAGGTGTATATTTAGAGGGCTAGCTACAAGGCAGATGAATCTAACTTGTTCATACACAGAGAGATGGCTCCATGGCAGATGAGTCCAACATGTCCATATACTGGGAGTTTGCTACATGACAGATGAGTCCGACATATGAATATTTAGAGTGCTAGCTACATGGCAGACAAGTCCAATATCTTCATATACAGAGAGCTAACTACATAGCAGATCAGTCCATCATTTCCATGTAAAGAGTGCTAGCTACATGGCAGACAAGTACAAAATGTTCATATACAGAGAGCTAGCTACATGGCAGAGAGTGCAACATTTCCATATAGAAAGTTCTATCCACTTGGCAGATGAGTCCAATGTGTTCATATACAGAAAGCTAGCTACATGGCAGAGTAGTGCAACATTTCCATATACAGAGTTCTAGTTACATGGCAGATGAGTCCAATGTGTCCATATACTGATAGCTACCTACATGGCAGAGTAGTGCAACATATCCATATACAGAGTTCTAGCTACATTGCAAATGAGTCCAATGTGTCCATATATAGAGAGCTAGCTAAATAGCAGAATACTGCAACATTGCCACATACAGATTTCTAGCTACATGGCAGAAGTGTCACAGTGTCCATATACTGAGAGCTAGCTACATAGCAGAGTAATCCAACATGACCATATACAGAGTACTTGTTACAAGGCAGATCAGTCCTACATGCCCATATACTGAGAGTTAGCTACATAACAGATGAGTCTAACATGTGTGTATTTAGAGGGATAGCTACAAGGCAGATGAGTCGAACATATTCAAATAGAGAGCTGGCTACGTGGCTGAGGAGTCCAACATGTCCATGTCCAAATACATTGCAGAGAATTCCAATATGTTCATACACAGAGAGCTGCCTACATGGCTGATGAGTACAACATGTCCATATACTTGAGAGTTGCCTACTTGGAAGACAGGTTCAATATGTTCTTATGCAGAGAGCTACCTACATGGCAGATCATTCCTCCATCCATGTACAGAGAGCTTTCGACATGGCAGATGAGTCCAAAATGTCCTTAAAGAGAGAGGTAGCTCCATGGCAAAGTGTTGCAAAATTTCCATATACAGAGTTCTAGCTATATGGCAAATGACTCCAATATGTCCATATATAGACAGCTAGCTACATGGCAGAGTAATGCAACATTTCCATATATTGAGTTCTAGGTTTATGGAAGATGTGTCCAACATGTGTAAATATAGTGGACTAGTAACAAGGCAGATGAGTTCAACATGTTCATACACAGAGAGCTGGCTACATGGCTGATGAGTACAACATGTCCATATAATGAGAGCTACCTACAGGGCAGACAAGTTCAATATGTTCATATGCAGAGAGCTACCTACATGGCAGATCATTCCTACATATCCATGAGCAGAGAGATAGCTACATGGCAGAGTAGTGCAACATTTGCATATAGAGAGTTCTAGCTACATGGCAGGTGAGATCAGCATGAACATATACAGAGAGCTAACTACAATGCAGAGTAGTGCAACATTTCCATATAGAGAGTTCCAGCTACATGGCACAGTATTGCAACATTACCAAAAACAGATTTCTAGCTACATGGAGAGTAGTCCATCATGTCCATATACTGAGAGCTTGCTAAATGGCAGAGTAGTCAAACATGTCCATATACAGAGTACTAGCTGCATGGCAGATGAGTCCTACCTGTCCATATACTGAGAGTTAGATACATGGCAGATTAGTCCAACATGTGTATATTTAGAGGGCTAGCTACAATGCAGATTAGTCCAACATGTTCATACACAGAAAGCTGGTTACATGGCTGATGAGTCCAAAATGTCCAT
>NW_006408704.1:617740-619853 GCF_000296735.1 Chrysochloris asiatica
GAGGGCTAGCTACAAGGCAGATGAGATCAACTTGTTCATACACAGAGAGATGGCTACATGGCAGAAGAGTCCAATATCTTCATACAGAAACCTACCTACATAGAAGCCAATCCAATATTTTCAGATACAGAGAGCTACCTACATAGCAGATCAGTCCAACATGTCCATGTGCAGAGTGCTACATAATTGGCAGACAAATCCAAAATATCCATATACAGAGAGCTAGCTACATGGCAGAGTAGTGTAATATTTCCATATACAGAGTTCTAGCTACATGGCAGTTGACTCCATCGTGTCCATGTACAGAGAGCTAGCTACATGGCAAAGTAGTTCAACATTTCCATATACAGATTTCTAGGTAAATGGCAGAGTACTCCAACATGTCCATTTATGAGAGCTAGATACATAGCAGAGTACTCCAACATGTCCATATGCATAGTACTAGCTACATGGCAAATGACTTCATCATGTCAATATACTGAGACATGGCGACAAGTCAAATATCTTCATATACAGAAAGTTACCTACCTGTCTGATCAGTCCAACATATCCATGTACAGAGAGCTAGCTACATGGCAAACGAGTTTAATTGTCCATATACAGAGAGCTAGCTACATGGCAGAGTAGTGCAAAATTTCCATATACAGAGTTCTAGCTACATGGCAAATGAGTCCAACGTGTCCATATATAGAGAGCTAGCTCCATGACAGAGTAGTACAACATGTCCATATACAGGTTTCCAGCTACATGGATGATGAGTCCAACATGTCCATATACTGAGAGTTAGCTTCATGGGAAATGAGTCCAATATGTGTATATTTAGATGGGGTAGCTGCAAGGCAGATGAGACCAAGTTGTTCATACACAGAGAGCTGGCTACATGGCAGGTGAGTCCAATATCTTCATATACAGAGAATTACCTACATGGCAGACAAGTCAAATATGTTCATATACAGAGAGCTAATTACATGACAGATCAGTCCAACATATCCATGCACAGAGAGCTAGCTACATGGATGGAAATTCCAAAATGTCCATATACAGACAGCTACCTACATGTCAGAGCAGTGCAACATTTCCATATACAGAGTTCTAGTTTCATGGCAGATGAGTCCAACATGTCCATATACTGGGAGCTGGCTACATGGCAGAGTAGTCCAACATGTCCATATATGGAGTTCCAGCTACATCGCCGATGAGACAAACATGTCCATATACTGAGAGTTAGCTACATGCCAGATCAGTCCTACATATGTATATTTAGATGTTTAGCTACAAGGCAGATGAGTCCAACATATTTGTACACAGAGAGCTGGCTACATGGCAGAGGAGTCCACCATGTCCATACACTTTAAGTTAGCTATGTGGCAGATGAGTCCAACATATGTACATTTAGAGGATTAGCTATATGGAAGAAAAGTCCAATATCTTCATATACAGGGAGATACCTACAAGCCAGATCAGTCTAACATATCCATATACAGAGAGCTATCTACATGGCTGACGATTCCTAAATGTCTACATGCAGAGAGCTAGCAACATGTCAGAACAGTGCAACATTTCCATATACAGAGTTCTAGCTACATGGCAGATGAGTCCAACATGTCCATGTACAGAGAGCTAGCTACATGGCAGAGTAGTGGAACATTCCATATACAGAGTTCTAGCTACATGGCTGATGAGTCCAACGTCTCCATATATAGAAAAATAGCTACATGGCAGAGTAGTACAAAATGTTCATATACAGAGTTCTAGCTACATGGCAGATGAGTCCAACGTATGAATATTTAGAGGGCTAGCTACAAGGCAGATGAATCCGACATGATCATACAGAGAGAGCAGACAACATGGCAAATGAGTCCAACATGTGCATGCACTTAGAGTTAGCTAAGTGGCAGATAAGTCCAACATATTTATATTAAGAGGGATAGATACCTGGAAGACAAGTCCAATATCTTCATATACAGAGAGCTACCCACATAGCAGATCAATCCAACATGTCCATGTGCAGAGTGCAAGATAATTAGCAGACAAGTCCAAAATATCCATATACAGAGAGGTACCTACATGGTAGAATAATGCAACATTTCCATATATAGAATTCTAGCTACAT
>NW_006408704.1:621287-626401 GCF_000296735.1 Chrysochloris asiatica
TACAGAGTACTAGCTACATGGCAGATGATTCCAACGTGTCCATATACAGAGAGCTAGCTACATGGCAGAGTTGACCAACATTTCCATATACAGTGTTCTGGCTACATGGCAAAGTAGTGCAACATTTCCATATACAAGGTTCTAGCTACATGGCAGATAAGATCAACGTGTCCATATACAGAGAGCTAGCTACAATGCAGAGCAGTCCAAAATGCCCATATGCAGACTTCTAGCTACATGGCAGATGAGTCCAACATGGCCATATAAAGAGAGCTAGCTATATGGCAGAGTAGTCCAACATGTCCATAGACAGATTTGTAGCTACATGGCAGATGAGTCCGACATGTCCATATACTGAGAATTATCTTCATAGCAGATGAATCCAACATGTGTGTATTTAGATGGCTAGCTACAAGGCAATGAGTCCAACATGTTCTTACACAACCTGCTGGCTACATGACAGACGAGTCCAAAATGTCCATATACTGAGAGTTAGCTACATGTCGGATGAGTAAAAAATGTCCATGTAATGAGAATTAGCTACAAGGCAGCAGATTCCAACATGGGTATATATAGAGGACTAGCTGCAAGGCAGATGAGTCCAACATGTTCATACAGAGAGAGTGGGCTACATGGCAGAATATTACAACGTGTCCAAATACAGAGTACTAACTACATGGCAGATGGGTTGAACATTTACATATACTTAGAGTTAGCTACATGGCAGATGAGTTCATCATGTACATATGCTGAGAGTTAGCATCATGGCAGAGAAGTCCAACATGTCCATATACAGAGATCTGTCTATATGGAAGACAAGTTCAATATGTTCATATACAGAGCGCTACCTACATGGCAGATCAGTCCAACATATCCATGAACAGAGAGCTATCTACATTACAGACAATTCCAAAATGTCCACGTACAGAGAGGTAGCTATATGGTAGTGTAGTGCAACTTTTCTATATACAGAGTTCTCGCTACATGGCAGATGAGTCCAACATGTCCCTATACCTAGAGCTAGCTACATGGAAGAATATTCCAACTTGTCCAAATACAGAGTATTAACTACATGGCAGATGGGTCGAACATGTACATATACTGAGAGTTATCTATATGGCAGATGAGTCCATCATGTACATATACTGAGAGTTAGCTACATGGCAGATGAGCCCAACATGTTCATATACTGAGCGTTAGCTACATGGCAGAAGAGTCCAACATGTTTATATATATCAGACAAGATACAAGGCAGATGAGTCCAACGTGTTCATACACAGAGAGCTGTCTACATGACTGATGAGTATTATATTTACATATACAGAGAGCTAGCTGCATGGCAGCAAGTTGAATATGTTCATATGCACAGAGCTACCTACATGGCAGATCAGTCTAACATATCCATACACAGAGAGCTAGCTACATGGCAAACGAGTCAAAATATCCCTATATACAGAGCTAGCTACATGGCAGAATAGTGCTTCATTTCCATATACAGAGTTCTAGCTACATGACAGATTTTTCTAACGTGTCCATATACAATGAATTAGCTACATGACAGAGTAGTCCAACATATCCATATAAAGAGGAGTAGCTACATGGAAGATGGGTCCAACATGTCCAGATACTGAGAGTTGGCTACATGGCAGATGAGTCCAACATGTGTATATATAGAGGACTAGCTACAAGGCAGATGTATCCAATATGTTCATACAGAGAGAGCTGGCTTCATGGCTGATGAGTGCAACTTGTCCATATACAGAGAGCTAGCTACATGGCAGACAAGTCCAGTATGATGATAAACACAGAGCTACCTACAAGGTAGACTATTCCAATATATCCATGCACAGAGGGCTAGCAACATAGCAGACGAATCCAAAATGTCCATATACAGAGAGCTAGCTACATGACAGAGTACTGCAACATTTCCAAAGACAGAGTTCTAGCTACATGGCAGATGAGTACAACGTGTCCATATACTGATAGCTAGCTACATGTCAGAGTAATCCAACATCACATATACAGAGAACTAGCTACATGTCAGATGAGTCCAACGTGTCCATATACTGAGATTTAGTTACATGGCAGACAACTCCAATATATTCATATATAGAGAGTTTACCTGCATGGCAGATCTGTCCAAAATACCCATATACAGAGAGCTAGCTACATGGCAGATGAGTTGAAAATGTCCATATACAGATAGCTAGCTACATGGCAGAGTAGTGCAACATTTTCATATACAAAGTTCTAACTACATGTCAGATGGGTCCAACGCGTGCATATACAGAGAGCCAGCTACATGGCAGATGGGTCTAACATGTCCATATACTGAGTACTAGCTACATGACAATGAGTCCAACATGTCCATATACTGAGAGTTAGCTACATGGCAGATGAGTCCCACATATGTATATATAGAGGATTAGCTACAAACCAGATGAGTCCAAACAATTCATGCAAAGAGAGTTGGCTACATGGCTGATGAGTGCAACTTGTCCATATACAGAGAGCTAGCAACATGGCAGACAAGTCTGATATGTTCATAAATCGTGAGCTACATACATGATAGATCAGTCCAATATATCCATGAACAGAGAGCTAGCTACATGGCAGACAATTCCAAAATGTCCGTATCCAGAGAGCTAGCTACAAGGCAGAGTACTGCAACATTTCCACACACAGGATTCTAGCTACAGGCAGATGATGAGTCCAATGTGTCCATATACTGAGAGCTACCTACATGTCAGAGCAGTCCAACATATCCATGCACAGAGACTAGCTATATGGCAGATGAGTCCTAAATGTCCATATACAGAGAGCTAGGTACAAGGCAGAGTAGTACAACATTTCCATATACATAGCTCAAGCTACATGGTAGATGAGTCCAACGTGTCCTTATACTGAGAGTTAGCTACATGTAAGAGTAGTCCAACATGTCCATATACAGAGTAGTAGCTACATGGCAGATGAGTCTAACATGTTCAAATACTGAGAGCTAGCTACACGGCAGATGAGTCCAACATAAGTATATATAGGAGATTAGCTACAAGGCAGATGAGTCCAACAAATTCATACAGAGAGAGTTGGCTACATGGCTGATGGGTGCAACTTGTACATATACAGAGAGTTAGCTACATGGTAGACAAGTCCGATATATTCATAAATAGTGAGCTACATACATGGTAGATCAGTCCAATATATCCATGACCAGAGAGCTAGCTACATGGCAGACATTTCCAAAAAGTCCCTATACAGAGAGCTAGCTACATGGCAGAGTAGTGCAACATTTCCACACACAGTGTTCTAGCTACATGGCAGAGAAGTCCAAAGCGTCCATATACTGAAAGCTAGCTACATGGCAGAGCAGCCTAACATGTCCATATACAGAGTACTAGCTACATGGTAGATTAGTCCAACATGTCCATATACTGAGAGATAGCTACACAGAAGATGAGTGCAACATGTGTTTATAAACAGGCCTAGCTGCAAGGTAGATGAGTCCAACATGTTCATACAGAGAATACTGGATACATGGCTGATGAGTCCAACATGTGCATATACAGAGAGCTAGCTAAATGAAAGACAAGTCCAAAATGCCCATATACAGCGAGCTACCTACATGGCAGAGCAGTCCATTATATCCATGCACAGAGACTAGCTACATGGCAGATGAGTCCTAAATGTCCATATACAGAGAGTTGGGTACAAGGTAGAGTAGTACAACATTTCCATATACATAGCTCAAGCTACATGGCAGATGAGTCCAACGTGTCCTTATACTGAGAGTTAGCTACATGTAAGAGTAGTCCAACATGTCCATGTACAGAGTAGTAGCTACATGGCAGATGAGTCCAAATTGTCAATATACTGAGAGTTACCTACATGCCAGATGAGTCCAACTTGTGTATATATAGAGTACTAGCAAAAAGACAGATGAGTCCAACAAGTTCATACAGAGAGTGCTGGCTACATGGATGATGAGTCCAACATGTCGATATACTGAGAACTAGCTCCGTGGCAGACTAGTCCAACATGTTCACATACAGAGAGCTACCTACAAGGCAGATCAGTCCAAGATATCCATGCACAGAGAGCTAGCTACATTGCAGATGAGTCCAAAATGTCCTTATCCAGAGAGCTAGCTACATGACAGAGTACTGCAACATTTCCACACACAGAGTTCTAGCTACAGGGCAGATGAGTCCAATGTGTCAATATACTGAGAGCTAGCTACATGGCAGAGTGCCCTAACATGTCCATATACAGAGTAGTAGCTACATGGTAGATTAGTCCAACATGTCCATATACTGAGAGATAGCTACATAGCATATGGTTCCAACATGTGTATATATACAGGCCCAGCTACAAGGTAGATGAGTCCAACATGTTCATACAGGGAGTACTGGATACATGGCTGATGAGTCCAACATGTGCATATACAGAGAGCTAGCTAAATGATACACAAGTCCAATATGTTCATATACAGCGAGCTACCTACATGGCAGAGCAGTCCAACATATCAATGCACAAAGACTAGCTACATGGCAGATGAGTTCTAAATGTCCATACAGAAAGCTAGGTACAAGGCAGAGTAGTACAACATTTCCATATACATAGTTCAAGCTACATGGCAGATGAGTCCAACGTGTCCTTATACTGAGAGTTAGCTACATGTAAGAGTAGTCCAACATGTCCATATCCAGAGTAGTAGCTACATGGCAGATGAGTTCATAATGTCCACATACTGAGAGTTAGCTACATGCCAGATGAGTCCAACTTGTGTATATATAGAGTACTAGCAAAAAGGCAGATAAGTCCAACAAGTTCACACAGAGAGAGCTGGCTATATGGCTGATGAGTGCAACATGTTGATATACTGAGAACTAGCTCCAATATGTTCATATATGGAGAGTTTACCTGCATGGCAGATCAGTCCAAGATATCAATACACAGAGAGCTAGCTACATGGCAGATGAGTTGAAAATGTCCATATACAGATAGCTAGCTACATGGCAGAGTAGTGCCACATTTTCATATACAAAGTTCTAACTACATGTCAGATGGGTCCAATGCGTGCATATACAGAGAGCCAGCTACATGGCAGATGGGTC
>NW_006408704.1:626598-629326 GCF_000296735.1 Chrysochloris asiatica
CAACTTGTCCATATACAGAGAGCTAGCAACATGGCAGACAAGTCTGATATGTTCATAAATCGTGAGCTACATACATGATAGATCAGTCCAATATATCCATGCACAGAGAGCTAGCTACATGGCAGACAATTCCAAAATGTCCGTATCCAGAGAGCTAGCTACAAGGCAGAGTACTGCAACATTTCAACACACAGGATTCTAGCTACAGGCAGATGATGAGTCCAATGTGTCCGTATACTGAGAGCTACCTACATGTCAGAGCAGTCCAACATATCCATGCACAGAGACTAGCTATATGGCATATTAGTCCTAAAGGTCCATATACAGAGAGCTAGGTACAAGGCAGAGTAGTACAACATTTCCATATACATAGTTCAAGCTACACGGCAGATGAGTCCAACATTTCCATATACTGAGAGTTAGTTACATGTAAGAGTAGTCCAACATGTCCATATACAGAGTAGTAGCTACATGGCAGATGAGTCCAAAATGTCTATATACTGAGTGTTAGCTACATGCCAGATGAGTACAACTTGGGTATATATAAAGTACTAGCAAAAAGACAGATGAGTCCAACAAGTTCATATAGAGAGTGTTGGTTACATGGCTGATGAGTCCAACATGTCGATATACTGAAAACGAGCTTCATTGCAGACAAGTCCAACATGTTCACATACAGAGAGCTACCTATAAGGCAGATCAGTCCAAGATATCCATGCACAGAAAGCTAGCTATATGGCAGATGAGTCCAACATGTCCATATACAGAGCACTAGCTACATGGCAGATGAGTCCAACACGTCCATATACTGAGAATTAGCAACATTGCAGATGATTACAACATGAGTATATATAGAGGACTAGCTACACGGCAGATAGTCCAACATGTTTATAAAGAGAGAGCTGGCTATGTGGCTGTTGAGTCCAACACGTCCATATACTGAGAGCTACCTATATGGCAGGCAAGTCCAATATGTTCATATAGAGAAAGCTACCTACATGTAAGATCAATCCAACATATCCATGCACAGAGAGCTAGGTACATGGCAGATGAGTCCAAAATGTCCATATACAGAGACATAGCTACATGGCAGAGTAGTGCAAAATTTCCATATACAGAGTTCTAGCTACATGGCCACTTGTCTATATACTGAGAGTGAGCAACATGTGTGTCTTTAGAGGCCTAGCTGCAAGGCACAGAGAGCTAGCTACATGGCAGAGGAGTCCAATATGTTCATATACACAAGAGCTAATTACATGGCAGATCAGTCCAAGATATCCATGCACAAAGATCTAGCTACCTGGCAGACGAGTTGAAAATGTCCATATACGGATAGCTAGCTCCAAGACAGAGTACTGTAACATTTGCACACACAGTGTTCTAGGTACATGGCAGATGAGTCTAACGCGTCCATATACTGAGCTACATTGCAGAGTAGCCTCACATGTCCATATAAAAAGTACTAGCTACACGGTAGATTAGTCCAACATGTCCATATACTGAGAGATAGCTACGTAGTAGAGGAGTCCAACATGTGTATATATACAGGCCAAGCTACAAGGTAGATGTGTCCAACATGTTCAAACAGAGAGTACTGGATAAATGGCTGATGAGTCCAACATGTGCATATACAGAGAGATAGATAAATGATATACAATTCCAATATGTTCATATACAGCGAGCTACCTACATGGCAGAGCAGTCAAACATATCGATGCACAGAGACTAGCTACATGGCAGATGAGTCCTAAATGTCCATATACAGAGAGCTAGGTACAACGCAGAGTAGTGCAACATTTCCATATACATAATTCAAGCTACATGGCAGATCAGTCCAACATGTCCATATACTGAGAGTTAGCAACAAGGCAGATGAGTTCAACATATGTATATATAGAACAGTAGCTACATGGAAGATGAGTCCAACATGTTCATACAGAGAGCGCTGACTACATGAATGATGAGTCCCACATATCCATATACAGAGAAATAGCTACATGGCAGAAAAGTCCAATATGTTCATATACAGAAAGCTACCTGCATGGCAGGTCATTCCAAGACATCCATGCACAGATATATAGGTATACATGGCAGACGAGTCCAAAATATCCATATACAAAGAGCAAGCTACATGGCAGAATAGTGAAACAATTCCATACATATAGACCTACCTACACGACAGATCAATCCAAGTATCCATGCACAGAGAACTAGCTACATGGCAGAGTAGTCCAACATGTCCAAATACAAAGTAATAGCTACATTGCAGATGAGTACAACATGTCGGTATACTGAGAGTTAGCTACATGGCAGATGAGTCCAACGTGTTTATATTTAGAGGGCTAGCTACAAGGTACATGAGTCCAACATGTTCATACAGAGAGAGCGGTCTACATGGCTGATGAGTCTAACATGTCGATATACTGAGAACTAGCTACATGGCAGACAAGTCCAATATGTTCATATACAGAGTACCAGCTACATGGCAGATCAATCCAACATATCCATGCACAGAGAACTAGGTACATGGCAGAAAAGTCCAATATGTTCATATATAGAGAGCTAACTTCATGGCAGATTATCACAACATATCCATTCACAGAGAACAAGCTACATGGAAGAAGAGTAAAAAATGTCCATACACAGAGAGTTAGCTACATGGCATAGTGCAACAGTTCCATATAGAGAGTACTAACTACATGGCAGATGAGTCCAACGTGTCCATATA
>NW_006408704.1:630861-632563 GCF_000296735.1 Chrysochloris asiatica
TGAATCCAATGTGTCCTTATACTGAGAGCTAGCTACATAGAAGAATAGTCCAAAATGTCCATATACAGAGTACTAGCTACATGGCAGATGAGTCCAACATGTGTATATACTGAAGACTACCTACAAGGCAGATGAATCTTACATGTTCTTGCAGAGAGAGCTGGCTACCTGGCTGATGAGACCAATATGTCCATATACAGAGAGCTGGTTACATGGCAGACAATTCCAATATGATGATATACAAAGAGTACCTTCATGGTAGATCAGTCCAACATATCCATGCACAGAGAGTTAGCTACATGGCAGACGAGTCCAAAATATCCATGTACAGCAGCTAGCTACATGGTAGGGTAGTGCAACATTTCCATATACAGAGTTGTAGCTACGTGGCAGATGAGTGCAACATGTCCATACACTGAGAGTAGCTACATAGCAGAGCAGTCCAAGATGTCCATATACAGAGTACTTGTTCCATGGCAAATGAGTCCAACATGCGTATATATAGAGGACAAGCTACAAGACAGATAAGTCTAACATGTGCATACAGAGAGAGGTAGCTACATGGCAGACGAGTCCATAATATCCATATACAGAGAGCTAGCTATATGACAGAGTAGTGTAACATTTCCATATACAGAGTTCTAGTACATGCCAGATGAGACCAATGTCTCCATATACTGACATTTAGCTACATGGCAGATGAGTCCAACATGTGTATATATAGAGGACTACCTACAAGGAAGATGTGATCCACATGTTCTTACAGAGAGAGCTGGCTACATGGCTGATGAGTCCCATAGGTCCATATGGGAGAGCTCGTTACATGGCAGATGAGACCAACATGTCCATATACTTAGAATTAGGTACATATCAGAGAATTTCAACATGTCCATTTACAGAGTAATAGCTACATGGCAGATGAGTCCAACGTGTTCACATACTGAGAGTGAGCTACATGGCAGAGTAGTCCAACATGTGTATATATAGAGGAGTAGCTACAAAGCAGATGAGTCCAACCTGTTCATAAAGAGAGAGATGGCTACATGCCAAATCAGTCCAACATATCAACCTGCAGAGAGCTAGCTACATGATAGACGAATCCAAAATGTCCATATAAAGATATCTAGCTGCATGTCAGAGTAGTGCAACATTTCTATATACAGAGTTCTAGCTACATGGCAGATGAGTCCAACGTGTCCATATACTGAGAGCTAGCTACATTGCAATGTAGTCCAACATTTCCACATATAGACTTCTAGCTACATGGCAGATGAGTTCAACATGTCCATATACTGAGAGTTAGCTAAGTGGCAGATGAGTCCAACATGTTAATATTTAGAGGACTAGCTACAAGGCAGATGAGTCCAACATGTCCATACACAGAGAATTAGCTACATGGCTGATGAGACCAACATGTCCATATACTGAGAATTAGCTACATTGCAGATGAATCCAGCATGTGTATATGTAGAGGACAAGCTACACAGCAAAAAGTCCAACATGTTCATACAGAAAGAGCTGGCTACATGGCTGATGAGTCCAACATTTCCATATACTGAGAGATACCTATATGGCAGACAAGTCCAATATGTTCATATAGAGAGGACTACCTACATGTAAGATCAGTCCAACATATCCATGCACAGAGCGATAGATACATGGCAGACGAGTCCAAAATATCCATGTACATATAGCTAGCTAC
>NW_006408704.1:633217-634400 GCF_000296735.1 Chrysochloris asiatica
TCCATGCACAGCGAGCTAGTAACATGACAAACGAGTCCAAAATGTCCATATAAAGAGAGTTTGCTACATGGCATAGAATGGCAACATTTTGATATACACTGTTCTAGATACATGGAAGATGATTCCAACATGTCCATATACTGAGAGTTAGCTACATGACAGATGAGGGCGTCATGTGAATATTTAGAGGGATAGCTACAATGTAGATGAGTCCAACCTGTTGATACAGAGAGAGCTGGCTACATGGCTGATGAGTCCAGCAAGTCCATATACAGAGAACTAACTACATGGCAGACAAATCCAATATGATCATATACAGAGAGCTATCTACATGGCAGATCAGTCCAACATATCCATTCTCAGAGAGGTAGTTACAAGACAGACAAGTCCAAAATGTGCATATACAGAGAGCTAGCTACAGGAAAGTGTAGTCCAACATTCCCATATATAGATTTCTAGCTACATGACAGATGAATCCAACATGTCCATATACTGTGAGTAAGCTACATGGAAGATGATTCCAACATCTGTATATATACATGAGTATCTGCAAGGCAGATTAGTCCAACATGTTTGGACAGAGAGAGCTGGCTTCATGGCTGATGAGTCCCACATGTCCACATGAAAGGGTTAGCTCCATGGCAGACAAGTTCAATACGTTCATATATACAGAGCTACCTACATGGCAGATCAGTCCAGCATATCCATGCACAGAGAGCTAGCTACTTGGCAGAGGACCCAAAATATCCATATACAGAGAGCTAGCTACACGGCAGAGTACTGCAACATTTCCATATACAGAGCTCTAGCTACTTGGCAGATGAGCGCAACGTGTTCATATACTGAGATTTAGCTACATGGCAGAGTAGTTCAACATGTCCATGTACAAAGTACTAGCTACGTGGAAGATTAGTCCAACATGTCCATATCCTAAGAGTAAGCTACATGACAGATGAGTCCAACATGTGAAAATTTAGAGGGCTAACTACAAGGCAGATGAGTCCAACATGTTCATACACAGAGAGCTGGCTACATGGCTGGTGAATCCAAGATGTGCATACACTGAGAACTAGCTACATGGCATACAATCCAATATGTTCATATATAGAGAGCTAACTTCATGGCAGATTATCACAACATATCCATTCACAGAGAACAAGCTACATGGAAGAAGAGTAAAAAA
>NW_006408704.1:635995-640037 GCF_000296735.1 Chrysochloris asiatica
TGATGAATCCAATGTGTCCTTATACTGAGAGCTAGCTACATAGAAGAATAGTCCAAAATGTCCATATACAGAGTACTAGCTACGTGGCAGATGAGTCCAACATGTCCGTATACTGAGAGTTAGCTACATGGCACGTGAGTCCAACGTGTGCATATACTGAGAGCTAGCTAGATGGCAGAGTAGTCTTACATTTCCCTATACAGAGTACTAGCTACATGACAGATGAGTCCAACGTGTCCATATAAAGGGTTCTAGATACATGGCAGATGAGTACAATGTGTGCATATACAGAGAGTTAGCTACATGGCAGAGTAGTGCATCATTTCCATATACAGAGTTCTAGCTGCATGGCAGATGAGTCCAACATGTCCATATACTTAGTGTAAGCTACATGGCAGATGAGTCCAACTTTTGAATATTTAGTGGCCTAGCTACAAGGCAGATGAATCCAACATGTTCATACACAGAGAGGTGGCTACATGGCAGATGAATCCCACATGTCCATATACAGAGAACTAGCTACATGGCAGACAAGTCCAATATGGTCATAAACAGAGAGCTAACTTCATGGAAGATCAGTACAACATATCCATGCATATAGAGCTAGCTACATGACAGAGGAGTCCAAAATGCCCATATACAGAGAAGTAGCTACATGGCAGAGAAGTGCACCATTTCCATATATAGAGTTCTAGCTACATAACAGATGAGTCCACCATGTCCATATACTTAGAGTTATCTACATGCAGATGAGTCTAACATTCCATATACAGAATACTAGCTACATGGCAGATGAGACCAACATGTCCATACAGTGAGAGTTAGCTAGATGGTAGATCAGTCCAATATGTGTATTTTGAGAGAGCTAGCTATAAGGCAGATGAATCCAACATGTTCATATACAGAGAGCTAGCTACATGGCAGACAAGTCCAATATGTTCATATACAGAGACCTACCGACAAGCAGATCAGTCCAACATATTCATATACAGAGAGGAAGCTACATGATAGACGAGTCTAAAATGTCCATATACAGAGAGTTAGCTACATGGCAGAGTAGTGCATCATTTCCATATACAGATTTCTAGCTACATGGCAGATGAGTCCATCATGTCCATATACTTAGTGTAAGCTACATGGCAGATGAGTCCAACATGTGCATATTTAGAGGGTTAGCATCAAGACAGATGAGTCCAACTTGATCACACAGAGAGAGCTGTCTACATGGCTGATGAGACCAATTCTCCATATACTGAGAACTAGCTACATGACAGACAAGTCCAATATATTCATTTACAGAGAACTAGGTACATGGCATATGAGTCCAAAATGTCCATATACAGAGAGCTAACTACATGGCAGAGTAGTGCAACATTTCCCAATACACACCTCTAGCTACATGGCAGATGAGTCCAACATGTCGATATACTGAGAGCTAGCTACATGGCAGAGAAGTCCAACGTGTCCATATACAGAGTAGTAGCTACATGGCACATGAATCCAACATGTCCATATACTGAGAATTAGCTACATTACAGACGAGTCCAACATATCTATGTTTAGAACGTTAGCTACAAGGAAGATGAGTCCAACATTTTCATTTCAGGGAGCTGTCTACATGGCTGATGAGTCCAACATGTCCATATACAGAGAGTAAGCTACACAGCAGCCAACTCCCATATGTTCATGTACAGAGAGTAACGTACATGGCAGATCAGTCTGGAATGTCTAAGCACAGAGAGCTAGCTACATGGCAGACATTGTCCAAAATATCCATATGCAGAGAGCTAGCTACATGACAGAGTAGTGCAACATTTCCATATACAGAGTTCTAGCCACATGACAGATGAGTCCAACATGTTCATATACTGAGAGTTAGCTGCATGGCAGATGAGTCCAACATGTGTATATTTACTGGGCTAGCTACAAGGCAGATGAGTCGAACATATTCATACAGAGATAGCTAGCTACATGGCTGACGAGTTCAATATGTTCAATATGTTCATATACAGAGACCTACATAGATGGCAGGGCTGTCCAAGATATCCATGCACAGAGAGCTATCTGCATGGCAGAAAAGTAAACAATTTCCATTTTCAGAGAACTAGCTGCATGGCAGAAGAGTGTAATATTTCCATATACAGAAGTCTAGCTGCATGGCAGAAGAGACAAAATGAGAGCTAGCTACATGGCAGAGTAGTCAAAGATGTTCATATACAGAATACTAGCTACATGGCAGTTAAATTCAACATATTCTTATCTTGAGATTTAGCTACGTGGCAGAGCAGTCCAACATGTACATATACAGAGTACTAGCTACAAGGCAGATGAGCCCAACATGTGCATATACTGAGAGTTAGCTTCATGGCAGATGAGTCCAACATGTATATATAGAGGACTAGCTACAAGGCAGATGAGTCCAACATGTTCATACAGAGAGAGCTGGCTACATGGCTGATGTGTTCAACATGTTCAAATACAGAGAGCTAACTACATGGCAGATATGTCCCATACGTTCATATACAGAGAGCTATCTACATGCCAGATCACTCAAGCATATCTATACACAGAGAGCTAGAAACATGGCAGACGAGTTGATAATGTCCATATACTGAGAGCTAGATTCTTGACAGAGTAATGCAACATTTCCAGATAGATAGTTCTAGATACATGGCAGATGAGTTCAACGTGTCCATATACTAAGAGCCAACTATATGGCAGATGAATCGAACATGTCCATATACGAGAGCTAGCTACATGACAGACAAGTCCAATATGTTCATTGACAGAGAGTTACCTTCATGTCAGATCAGTCCAACCTATCCATGCACAGAGAGCTATCTACAAGGCAGACCTGTCCAAAATATTCATATAAGGAGAGTTTGCTACATGGAAGACTAATGCAACATTTTGATATACAGAGTTCTAGCTACATGGCAGAAGAGTCCAACATGTCCATATACAGAGAGTTAGCTAAATGGCAAAGAAGTGCAACATTTCCATATACAGAGTTCTAGTTACATGGCAGATGAATGCAACGTGTCCATATACTGAGAGGTAGTTACATGTCAGAGTATTCCAACATGTCCATATACAGAGTACTGTCTATATGGCAGATGAGACCAATATGTGTATATTTAGAGGACTAGGTACAAAGCAGATTAGTCCAACATGTTGATACAGAGAGAGCTGGATACATGGCTGATGAGTACGACATATCATATACAGAGAGCTAGCTACAAGGCAGAGATGTCCAATATGTTTATATACAGAGATCAAACTACATGACAGATCACACCAACATATCCATGCACAGAGAGGTAGCTACATGGCAGACGAGTCCAATATGTTCATATAAAAAGAGCTACCTACATGGCAGATCAGTTCAACATATCCATGCACAGAGAGCTAGCTACATGGAAGATGAGTCCAAAATGTTCATATACAGATAGCTAGCTACATGGCAGACAAGTCAAATATGTTCAGACACAGAGAGTTACCTACATGCATATCAGTCCAACTTATCCATGCAAAGAGAGCTAGCTACATGGCAGATGAGTCCACAATGTCCATATACAGAGACCTAGTTACATGGCAGAGTAGTGCAACATTTCCACATACAGAGTTCTACCAACATGGCCTATGAGTCCAACATGTCCATACATTAAGAACTAGCTACATGGCAGAGTATTCCAACATATCCATATACAGAGCACTAGCTACATGACAGATGAGTCCAATGTGTCCATATACTTAGAGCTAGCTACATGTCAGAGTAGTCCAACATGTTCATATACATTGTACTAGCTACATGAAGATGTGTCCAATATGTCCATATACTGAGAGTTAGCTACATGGCAGATGAGTCCAACATGTATATATAGAGGACTAGCTACAAGGCAGATGAGTCCAACATGTTCATACAGAGAGAGCTGGCTAAATGCCTGATGAGTCCAACATGTCCATATAAAGAAAGGTAGCTACATGGCAGATCATTCAAGCATATTTATGCACAGAGAGCTAGCAACATGGCAGATGAGTC
>NW_006408704.1:640647-643000 GCF_000296735.1 Chrysochloris asiatica
GTGGAGAAAGCTAGCTACATGGCAGACAAGTCCAAAATGTACATATTCAGAGAGCTAGCTACATGCCTGAGTAGTGCAACATTTCCATATACAGAGTACTAACTACATGGCAGATGAGTCCAACGTGTCTATAAACTGAGAACTACCTACATGGCAGAGGAGTCCAACATGTCCATATAGAGAGTATTAGGTACATGGCAGATGAGTCCAACATGTTCATATACTGAGAATTAGCTACATGGCAGATGAGTCCAACATGTGTATATATAGAGGACGAGCTACAAGGAAGATGAATCCAACATGTTCATACAGTGAGAACTGACTACAAGGCTGATGAGTCTAATATGTTCATATACAGAGAGCTAGCTAATTGGCAGAATAGTGCAAAATTTCCATATACAGAGTTCTATCAAATGGCAGATGAGTCCAATGTGTCCCTATAGAGAGAGCAAGCTACATGGCAGAGTAGTCCAACCTATCCATATACAACGTACTAGCTACATGGAAGATGACTCCAATATGTCCATATACTGAGAGTTAGCTACATGGCAGATGAGTCCAACATCTGTATATATAGATGATTTGCTTCAAAGCAGATGAGTCCAAAATGTTCATACAGAGAGAGCTGACTACATGGCTGATGAGTCCAACATCTCCATATACTGGGAGCTAGCTACACGGCAGAGAAATTCATTATGTTCATATACAGAGAGCTACCAACATGGCAGATCAGTCCAACATATCCAAGCACAGAAAGCTAGCAACATGGCAAATAAGTCCAACGTGTCCATATACTGAGAGCTAGTATATGACAGAGTAGTCCAAGATGTCCACATACAGAGTATTAGCTACATGGCGATGAGTCCAATGTGTTCACATACAGAGAGCTAGCTACATGGTAGATGTGTCCAACATGTGTGTATTTAGAGGAACAGCTAAAAGGCAGATGAGTTCAACATGTTCATACAGAAAGATCTGGCTACACAGTTGATGAGTCCAACATGTCCATATACAGAAAGCTAGCTACATGGAAGATAAGTCCAATATGTTCATATACAGAGACCTAGCTACATGGCAGATGAGTCCAACATATGCAAGTACCGAGAGCTAGCTACATGGCAGAGCAGTGCAACATTTCCATATATAGAGTACAAGCTTCATGGCAGATGAGTCCATGATGTCCATGTACTAAGAGCTAACTACATGGCAAAGTAGTCCAACATTTCCATATACAGAGTTCTAGCTTCATGGCAGACAATTCCAATATGTTCATATACAGAGAGCTACCTACATGACAGATCTGTTCAACATATCCATGCACAGAGAGCTAGCTACATGGCAGACGAGTCCAACGTATCCATATACAGAGAGCTAGCTACATGGCAGAGTAGTGCAACATTTCCATATCCAAAGTTCTATCTACATGGCAGATGACTCCAACATGTCCATATACTGAGAGCCTGAGGGCTTCTATCATGGAGGCCGGCAGCTAAACGATGTGCTACAACTGCCCAGACATGGTGGAGGTGTTAAATGAAACCCAGACCACAGAGCGGCGTGGTGAGAGGTGTCTGGAGACCAGGTCGTTGGGGAGACGCTGCCTAGCGGTCAGAGACTGCAGGGGTAGGCCAGGCTTTCTTACTTAACCTGGATGTGAGAGCGCCTTCCTAGCCTAACCGTTAAATTGTGGCTTAGAGGCAGGGTCGACCATCTTTGAGACCCGCAAGCCCAGCTCAAATTGTCTCACTACAACCCAGTAGCCTATGCTGCGCTTCTGCCTCTTGATTGAGATCCAAGGACAGAAATCCTGCCTTTGAGCCAGACTTAAGGGCCCTAGGACAAGGAGATTCTTATTTAACCGCAACCACACAACCGCCACTCATCTGTCTGTCATGCTCTGGTGATTTGAATTGCTGTGATTCTGAGGGCTATTCCACCAGTATTTTAAACAACCAGCAGGGTAACCCATGGTGGACAGGTTTCAGATGAGCTTTCAAACAAATACACACTAGTCACTGAAAACTCTATGAATAGCAGAGAAACACTGTCAGAACCAGGACTGGAAAGTGGGAAGGCACTCAGAATGCCACTGGGGAAAAAAATGCCTCCTCCAAGTAGAGAAAAGCTCACAGAACCTTCATTTGCTCATGGGACACAAATCAAAATGAAGAGAAACAGCTGTAAACATCCACTGAAAATCGGGACATGGAATGTACGAAGTATGAATCTAGGAAAATTGGAAGTTGTCAAAAATCAAATAGAACACATCAACATCGATATCTTAGGCATTAGTGAGCTGAAATGGACTGGTATTGGCCATTTTGAATATAACAACCACATGGTTTACTATGCA
>NW_006408704.1:644918-646308 GCF_000296735.1 Chrysochloris asiatica
GTTGTCAAGGACTTCATTCTTCTTGGATCAACTATCAACACTTGCAGAAGCAGCAGTCAAGAGATCAGAAGACGTATTGCATTGGGCAAATCTGATGCACCGGAAATTTTTAAAGTATTGAAGAGTAGAGATGTCAGCTTGAGGACTAAGGTGAGCCTGACACAAGCCATGGTATTTTCAATAACCTTATATGGATGTGAAATCTGGACAGTGAATAAGGAAGATCGTAGAAGAATTTATGCCTTTGAGTTGTGGTGTTGGAGGAGAATACTGAAAGTGGCATGAACGGCCCAAGGAACCCATAGATCTGTTTTGGAAGAAGTGCAAGCAGAGTGCTCCTTGGAGGCCAAGATGGATAAGCTTCGTCTCTCATACTTTGGACATATTGTCCGGAGGAAACAGTCGCTAGAGAAGGATGTCATGATGGGTATGGTGAAGGGTCAGAGAAAAAGAGGAATAGCCCTAACAAAATGGATTGGCCAGATGGCATCACTGTTGGACTCCGGTGTGGCAGCAGTAGTGAGGTTGGCCAAGGATTGGACATTTTTTCATTTTTCTGTGCATATGGTCGCTATGAGTAGGTTCTGACTCAATGGCACCTGACAACAACAAAAACAAAAAGCGACAAGGCAGATGAGTCCAATGTATCAATATTTTGAGAGCTAGCTACATGGCAGAGTAGTTCAACATGTCCATTTACAGAGTACTAGCTACATGTCATATGATTCCAACATGTCCTCATACTGAGAGTTATCTACATGCAGATGAGTCCAACATGTTTATACAGAGAGAGCTGGCTACATGGCTGATGAGTCAAAAATGTCCATATACAGAGAGCTAGCCTCATGGTAGACAAGTCCAATATGTTCATATACAGAGAGCTACCAAAAGTAGAGACCAGTCCAACATATCCATGAACAGAGAGCTAGCTACATGGTAGATGAATCTAAAATGTTCATCTACAAAGAGCTAGCTACATGGCAGAATAGTACAACATTTCCATATATAGGGTTCTAGCGACATGGCAGATGAGTCCAACGTGTTCATATACTAAGAGCTAGGTACATGCCAGAGCCATCCAATATTTCCATATAGAGAATACTAGCTTCATGTCAGATGAGTCCAATATGTCCATATACTTAGAGTTAGCAACATGGCAGATGAGTATAATTGGTGTATATATAGAGGACTAGTTACAAGGCAGATCAGGCCAACATGTTCATCCAGATTAGGCTGGTTACATGGCAGATCAGTCCAAAATATCTATGTACAGAGAGCTAGTTACTTGGCAGTTGAGTCCAATATGTCCATATACAGATAGCTAGCTACATGGCAGACTAGTGTAACATTTACATATACAGAGTTCTAGCTACATGGCAGATGAGTCCAA
>NW_006408704.1:646408-671540 GCF_000296735.1 Chrysochloris asiatica
TCATATACAGAGTACTAGCTACAAGGCAGATGAGTCCAACATGTGTATATTTAGAGGGCTAGCTACAAGTCAGATGAGTTGAACATATTCATACACAGAGAGCTGGCTACATGTCTGAGGAGAACATTTCCATATATAGAGAGCTAGCTACATGGCAAAGAAGTCTAATATGTTCATATGCAGAGAGCTACCTATATGGCAGAGCAGTCCAAGATATCCATGAACAGAGAGCTAGCTACATGGTAGACAAGTTCAAAATATCCTTATGCAGAGAATTAGCTATATGACAGAGTAGTGCATCATTTCAATATACAGAGTACTAGCTATATGGCAGATGAGTCTACCATGTCCATATAATGAGAGTTAGCTACATGGCAGATGATTCCAACTTGTGCATATTTGGAGGGCTAGCTACAAGGCAGATGATTCCAACATATCCATATACAGAGAGCTAGCTACATGACAGATGAGTCCAAAATGTCCATATGCAGAGAGCTAGCTACATGGCAGAGTAATGCAACATTTCCATATGCAGAGTTCTAGCTACATGGCAGATGAATCCAACATGTGTATATTTAGAGGGTTTACTATAAGACGGATGAGACAAACATATTCGTACCGACAGAGCTGGCTACATGCCTGATGAGTCCAACATGGCCATATACTGACAGCTATCTACATGGCAGACAAGTCCAATATGTACATATACAGACACCTAACTACAGGGCACATGAGTCCAACATATCCATGCAAAGAGTGCCAGCTACATTGCAGACGAGGCCAAAATGTCCATATACTGAGAGCTGGCTACATAGCACAATAGTACAACATGTCCATATACAGAGAACTAGCTACATGTAAGATGAGTCCAACATGTCCATATACTGAGAGTTAGCTACATGGCAGATGATTCCAACATGTGTATATATATATGTGTGTGTGTGTGTGTGTGTGTGTGTGTGTAGGAGTAGCTACAAGGCAGATGAGTCACACATATTCATGCAGATAAGGCTGGCTACATGACTGATGAGTCCAACATGACCATATACAGAGAGATAGCTACATGGCATACAAGTCCAAAATGTCAATATGCAGAGAACTAGCTACATGGCAGAGTAATGCAACATTTCCATATACAGAGTTCTAGCTACATGGCAGATGAGTCCAACATGTCCATACAATGAGAGCCAGCTACATGGCAGATGAGTCCAACGTGTCCATATACAGAGAGCTAAGTACGTGACATACTAGTCCAAAATGTCCATATGCAGAAAGCTAACTACATGGCAGAGTACTGCAACAGTTCCATATGCAGAGTACTAGCTGCATGGCAGATGAGTCCAACATGTGTATATTTAGAGGGCTTCCTATAAGACGAATGAGACGAACATATTCATACAGACAGAGCTGGCTACATGGCTGATGAGTCCAACATGGCCATATATTGACAGCTATCTACATGGCAAACAAGTCCAATATGTTCATATACAGACAGCTAACTACAAGGCAGATGAATCCAACATATCCATGCATAGAGAGCTAGCTACATGGCAGATGAGGCCAAAATGTCCATATACTGAGAGCTGGCTACATGGCACAGTGGTACAACATGTCCATATACAGAGTACTAGCTACATGTAAGATGAGACCAGCATGTCCATATACTGAGAGTTAGCTACATGGCAGATGATTCCAACATGAGTATATATATAGGAGTAGCTACAAGGCAGATGAATCCACATGTTCATAAAAAGACAGCTGGGTACATGGCTGATGAGTCCAACATGTCCATATACTGACAGGTACCTATATGGCAGACAAGTCCAATATGTTCATATACAGAGAGCTACCTAAATGGCAGATCAGTAAAGCATATCTATGCACAGAGTGCTAGCTACATGGCAGAGAAGACCAAAATAACTATATGTGGAGAGCTAACTACATGGTAGAGTAGTCCAACATGTCCATCTACAGAGAGCTAGCTAAATGACAGATGAGAGCTAGCTACATGGCAGAGTAGTCCAACATGTCCATATGCAGAGTACTAGCAAATGGTAGATGAGTCCAACATGTGTATATAAAGTGGACTAGCTATTGGTAGCGTAGTGGTTATGAATTGGGCTGCGAACCTTAAGGTCAGCAGTTTGAAACTACCAGCCGTTCCGCGGGAGAAAAATGAGGCTTTCTACTCCCGTAAAGATTTACACCCTCAGAAACCCTGTACAGGATCGCTGTGGGTTGGAACCGACTTGACGGCACTTAACAACAACAACAACATTGGTGTACTATTAAGGAGCTCTGGTAGCGTAGTGGTTACGAATCGGCCTGTGAACCTTAAGGCCAACAGTTTGAAACTACCAGCGGCTCCATGGGAGAAAGATAAGGTGTTCTGCTTCTGTAAAGATTTACAGCTGTGGAAACCCTGTACAGGGTCGCTATAGGTCAGAACCGACTCGACGGCACTTAACAACAACAACAGCTACAAGGCAGATGAGCATAACATGTTCATAGAGACGGAGCAGGCTCCATGGCTGATGAGTGCAATATGTCCGTATACAGAGAGCTAGATACATGGCAGACAAGTGCTATATGTTCATATACAGAGAGCTACCTACATGGCAAATCAGTCCAGCATATCTGTGCACAGAGAGCTAGCTACATGGCAGAGTAGTGCAACATTTCCATATACAGAGCACTAGCTACAATTCAGATGAATCCAACATGTCCAGATACTGAGAGCTAGCTACATGGCAGATGAGTCCATCATGTGTATATATAGAGGACTAGCTACAAAGCAGATGAGTCTACCAAGTTCATACAGAGAGAACTGGCTACATGGCAGATGAGTCCAAAATGTCTATATAAAAAGAGCTAGCGATATGACAGAATAGTGCAGATGAGTCGCACATATTCATTCAGATAAGGCTGGCTACATGGCTGATGAGTCCAACATGTCCTTATACAGAGAGCTAGCTACATGGCAGAGTAGAGCAACATTTCCATATAGAGGGTTCTAGCTACATGGCAGATGAGATCATCATGTCCATATACAAAGAGCTAGCTAAAATGCAGAGTAGTACAACATTTCCATATACAGACTTCTAGCAACATGGCAGATGAGTCCAATGTGTGCATATACTGAGAGATAGCTACATGGCAGAATAGTCCAACATGTCCATATACAGAGTTCCAGCTAGATGGCAGATGAGTCCAACATGTCCAAATACTGAGAGTTAGCTTTATGGGAGATGAATCCAACATGTTTATATTTAGTGGGCTAGTTACAAGGCAGATGATTCCAACTTGTTCATACACAGAGAGCTGGCTTCATGGCAGATGAGTCCAACATGTCCATATACTGGGAGTTCACTAAGTGGCTGATGAGTCCAACATATGAATATTTAGAGGGCTAGATACATGGCAGACAAGTCCAGTATCTTCATATAGAGAGAGCATACTACATAGCAGAGCATTCCATCATATTCATATACAGCATGCTAGCTACATGGCAGACGAGTACAAAATGTTCATATAAAGAGAGCTGGCTACATGGCAGAGTAGTGTAACATTTCCATAAATAAAGTTCTATCTACTTGGAAGATGAGTCCAATGTGTCCATATACAGACAGACAGCTACATGGCAGAACATTGCCACATTTCCATTTAGAGAATTCTAGCTAAATGGCAAAGTAGTCCAATGTGTGCATATACTGAAAGCGAGCTACATGGCAGAGTATTCCAACATGTCCATATACAGAGTTCTAGCTACATGGTAGATGAGTTCAACATGTCCATATACCGAGAGTTAGCATCCTGGGAGATGATTCAAACATATGTATATTTAGAGGACTAGCTACAAGGCAGATGAGACCAGCTTGTTCACACACAGAGAGCTGGCTACATGGCAGATGAGTCCAATATCTTCATATACATAGAGCTACCTACATGGCAAACAAGTCCAATATGTTCATATACAGAGAGATACCTACATTGCAGATCAGGCCAAGATATCCTTGCACAGAGAGCTACCTACATGGCTGACGATTTCAAAAAGTCCATATACAGAGAGCTTGCTACATGGCAGAGCAGTGTAACATTTCCATATATAGTTCTAGCTACATGGCAGATGAGTCCAACATGTCCATATACTGGGAGTTAGCTAAGTGGCAGATGAGTCCAACATATGAATATTTAGAGGGCTAGCTACATGGCAGACAAATCCAGTATCTTCATATATAGAGAGCATACTACATAGCAGATCTTTCCATCATATTCATAAACAGCGTGCTAGCTACATGGCAGACGAGTACAAAATGTTCCTATAGAGAGAGCTAGCTACATGTCAGAGTAATGTAACATGTCCATAAACAAAGTTCTATCTACTTGGCAGATGAGTCCAATGTGTCCATATACAGACAGACAGCTACATGGAAGAACAGTGCCACATTTCCATTTACAGAATTCTAGCTAAATGGCAGAGTAGTCCAATGTGTGCATATACTGAAAGTTAGCTACATGGCAGAGTAGTCCAACATGTCCGTATACAGAGTTCTAGCTACATGGTAGATGAGTTCAACATGTCCATATACCGAGAGTTAGGGTCATGGGAGATGAGTCAAACATGTGTATATTTAGAGGGCTAGCTACAAGGCAGATGAGACTAGCTTGTTCATACACAGAGAGCTGGCTACATGGCAGATGAGTCCAACATCTTCATATACAGAGAGCTACCTACATGGCAAACAAGTCCAATATGTTCATATACAGAGATATACCTACATGGCAGATCAGGCCAAGATATCCTTGCACAGAGAGCTACCTACATGGCAGAGTAGTCCAACATGTGTATGTATATAGGACTAGCTACAAAGCAGGTGAGTCCAACATTCTCAAACACAGAGAGCAGGTTACATGGGTGATGGGTCCAACATGTCTATATACTGAGACCTACCTACATGGCAGAAAAGTCCAATGTGTTTGTATACAGAGAGCTACCTACATGGCAGATCAGTTTAAAATAACCATGCACAAAGAGCTAGCTCCATGGCAGAAGAGTCCAAAATGTACATATACGGGGCACTTGTTGTTGTTGTTGTTAAGTGCCGTCGAGTCGGTTCCGACCCATAGCGACCCTGTATAAGGTTTCCGAGGGTGTAAATCTTTACGGGAGTAGAAAGCCTCATCTTTCTCCCGCGGAGCGGCTGGTAGTTTCGAACAGCTGACCTTGCGGTTCGCAGCCCAATTCGTAACCGGGCACTAGCTATATGGAAATGTAGTGCAACATTTCAATATACAGAGTTCTTGCTACATGGCAGAGTAGTACTACATTTCCTTATACAGAGTTCTAGCTAGATGGCAAATGAGTCCAACGTGTCCATATAGAGAGAGCTAGATCCATGGTAGATAGTACATTATGTCCATATACAGAGTAATAGATACATGGCAGGGTAGAGCAACGTTTCCATATACAGAGTTCTAGCTACATGTCGGATGAATTCAACATGTGTATATAGAGAGGACTAGCTACGAGGCAGATAATTCAAACATGTTCATACAGAGAGAGCTGGCTACATGGCTGATGAGTCTAACAAGTCCATATACAGAGACCTAGCTACATGGCAGATAAGTCCAATAAGTTCATATAGAGAGAGCTACCTACATAGCAGATCAGTCCATCATATCCATTCACAGAGAGCTAGCAATATGGCAGACAAGTACAAAATGTCCATATACAGAGAGCTAGCTACATGGAAGTGTAGTGGAACATTTCCATATAAAGTGTTCTAGCTACATGGCAATGAGTCCAACTTGTCCATGTACTGAGTTCTAGCTACATGTAGATGAATCCAACATGTCCATATACTGAGAATTAGCTACATGGCAGATGAGTTCAACATCTGTATATATAAAGGACTACCTACAAGGCAGAAGAGTACAACATGTTCATACTGAGAGAGCTGACTATACTGCTGATGCAAACAATATGTAAATATACTGAGAGCTAGATACATTACAGACAAGTTGATTATATTCAAACTCAGAGAGCTACCTACATGGCAGATCAGTCCAAAATATCCATGCACACAGAGCTACCTACATGGCAGATGTTTCCAAAATGTCCATAAACAGAGAGCTAGCTACATGGCAGAGTAGTGCATCATTTCCCTATACAGAGTTCAAGCTACATGGCAGATGAGTCCAACTTGTCCATATATTGAGTGCTAGGAACATCGCACAATAGTCCAACATGTCCATATACAGAATAGTAGCTAAATGGCAGATGAGTACAACATGTGTATATATAGAGGACTAGCTACAAGGCAGAAGAGGCCATCATGTTCAGACAGAGAGTGCTGGCTACATGGCTGATGAGTCCAAAATGTCCATTTACAGAGAGCAAGCTACATGGCAGACAAGTCCAATATGTCCATATACAGATAGCTACCTACATGGCAGATCAGTCCATCATATCTATGCACATAGAGCTAGCTACATGGCAGACGAGTCCATAATGTCCATATACAGAGAGCTAGCTACATGGCAGAGTAGTGCAACACTTCTATATACAGAGGACTAGCTACATGGCAGATGAGTCCAACATGTCCATATTCTGACAGCTACCTACATGTTTGACAAGTCCAATATGTTCATATACAGAGATCTACCTACATGGCAGATCAGTCCAACATATCCTAGTTACATGGCAGAGTAGTCCAACATGTCTATATACAGAGTACTAGCTACATGGCAGATTAGTCCAACATGTTTATGTACTGTGAGTTAGCTACATGGCAGATGAGACCAACATGTGTATATTTAGTAGGCTAGGTACAAGGCAGATGAGTCAAACATATTCATACAGAGAGAGCTGGCTACATGGCTGGTGAGTCCAACAAGTCCATATACTGAGAGTTAGCTACATGGCAGATGAGTCCAACATGTATATATAGAGGACTAGCTACAAGGCAGATGAGTCCAACATGTTCATACACAGAGAGCTGGCTTCATGACTGATGAGTACAACAAGTCCATATACATAAAGTTAGCTACATGGCAGACAAGTCCAATATGTTCATATACAGAGAGGTATATACATGGCAGATCAATTCAAGATCTGCATACATAGAGAGCTAGCTACATGGCAGACAAGTCCAAAATGTCCATATGCTGAGAGCTAGCTACATGACAGAGTAGTGCAACATTTCCATATACAGACTACTAGCTACATGGCAGATGAGTAGAACATATTCATACAAACAGAGCTTGCTACAAGGATGATTAGTCCAACATGTCCATATACTGAGATTAGATACCTCGCAGAGAAGCCCAATATGTTCATATACAGAGATCTACCTACATGACATGTCAGTCCAGCATATCTACGTACAGAGAGCAAGCTACATGTCAGATGACTCCTAAATGTCCATATGCAGAAATGTAGCTACATAGCAGAGTAGTGCAAAATTTTACATCTACAGAGTATTAGCTACATGGCAGATGAGTCCAACATGTCCATATACTGAGAGTTAGCTATATGGCAGATGAGTCCATCATGTGTATATATAGAAGACTAGCTACAAGGCCGATGAGTCCAACATGTTGATACAGGGTGTTCGGGCTACAACTTATGAGTCCATCATTTCCATATACAGAGAGGTAGCTACATGGCAGACAAGTCCGATGTGTTCATATACTGAGAGCTATCTACATATCAGATCAGTCCAACATATATATGAACAGTGAACTGCATACATATCAGACGAGTCCAAAATGTCCATATACAGAGAGCTGGCTACATATCGGAGTAGTGCAACATTTCCATATATAGAGTTCTAGCTACATGCCAGATGTGTCCAATGTGTGCATAGACTGAGAGCTAGGTACATGGCAGAGTACTCCAACATGTCCATATACATAGTACTAGCTACATGGCAGATGAGTCCAACATGTTCATATACTGAGAGGTAGCTACATGGCAGAGTTGTCTAACATGTCCATATACAGAGTTCTAGCTACATGGCAGATGAGTCCAACATGTCCATATCCTTAGAGTTAGCTACATGGCAGATGAGTATAATATTTGTATATATAGAGGATAAGCTACATGGCAGATGAGTCCCATATGTCTATATATTGAGAGTTAGCTACATGGCAGATGACTCCAACATGTATATATAGAGGACTAGCTACAAGACAGATGAGTCCTACATGTTCATACACAGAGGATGGCTACAAAGCTGATAAGTACAACATGTCCATATACAGAGTGTTAACTACATGGCAGACAAGTCTAATATGTTCATATAAAGAGAGGAACCTACAAGGAAAATCAGTACAAGATATGCATACACAGAGAGCTAGCTACATGGCAGATAAGTTCAAAATTTCCATAGGCTGAGAGCTAGCTACATGACAGAGTAGTGCAGCATTTCCATATACAGAGTACTAGCTACATGGCAGATGAGTCCAACATGTCCATATACTGGGAAATAGCCACATGGCAAATAAGTCCAATATGTGTGTATATGGAGGGCGAGCTACAAGCCAGATGAATAGAACGTATTTATAGAGAGAGAGCTAACTATATTACTGATGAATCTAACATGTCCATATACTGAGAGCTAGCAACATCACAGAGAAGTCCCTTATGTTCATATACAGATATCTAACTACATGGCATATCAGTACAGCATATCTATGCACAGAGAGCTAGCTACATGGCAGATGATTCCTAAATATCCATATAAAGGGAGCTATCTACATGGCAGTGTACTGCAACATTTCCATATACAGAATACCAGCTACATGGCAGATGAGTCCAACATGTCCATATACTGAGAGTTAGCTAAATTACAGATGAGTCCAATATGTGCATATACAGAGGACTAGCTACAAGGCAGATGAGGCGAACATGTTGATACAGGAGTGCTGACTACATTTCTGATGAGTCCATCATGTCCATATACAGAAAGGTAGATACATGGCAGACAAGACCGATATGTTCATATACAGAGAGCTACCTACATGGCAGATCAGTCCATCATATACATGAAGAGTGAACTACCTACATATCAGATGAGGCCAAAATGTCCATATACAGAGAGCTGGCTACATGGCTGATGAGTCCACCATGTCCATATCCTGAAAGCGAGCTACATGACAGAAAAGTCCTATATGTTCATTTATAGAGAGCTACCTACATGGCAGATCAGTCCCATATATCCCTGTACAAAGAGATAGATTCATGGAAGACGAATCCAAAATGTCCACATACAGAGAACCAGCTACATGGCAGAGTACTGCAACATTTCCATATACAGAGTTCTAGCTACATGGCAGATGAGTCCAATGTGTCCATATACAGAGAGCTAGCTACATGGGAGAGTAGTCCAACATGTCCATATACTGATAGCTACGTGGCAGATGGCTAGCTACATGACAGACAAGTCCAATATCATCATACACAGAGAGCTACCCACATAACAGATCAGTACATCATATCCATGTACAGAAAGCTAGCTACATGGCAGATGAGTCTCAAATGTCAATATACAGAGAGCTAGCTACATGACAGAGTAGTGAAACATTTCCATATACAGACTTCAAGCTACATAGAATATTAGTCCAACGTATCCATATCCAGAGAGCTAGGAACATGGCAGAGTAGTGCCACATTTCCATATACAGTGGTCTAGCTACATGGCAGATGAGTTCAACGTGTCCATATCCAGAGAGCTAGCTACATGGCAGAGTAGTCCATCATGTCCATATACAGAGTACTAGCTACATAGCAGATGAGTCCATCATGTTCATATTCTGTGAGTTAGCTTTATGGCAGATGAGTCCAACATGTGTATATATAGAAGACTAACTACAAAGCAGATGTGTCCAACATATTCATACAGAGAAAGGTGGCTACAAGTCTGAGGAGTCCAACATTTCCTTATACTGCGAGTTTGACACATGAAAGACAAGTCCAATATGTTCATATACTGAGAGTTACCTACAGGGCAAATCAGTCCAACATATTCATGCACAGAATGCTAGCTACATGGCAGATGAGTCCAACATGTTCTTACAGAGAGAGCTGGCTACATGGCTGATGAGTCCATCATGTCAATATACAGAGAGCTAGCTACATGGCAGACAAGACCAATATGTTCATATACAGAGAGCTACCTAAATGGCTGATCAGTGCAACATTTCCATATGCAGTGTTCTAGCTACATGGCAGATGACTCCAACGTGTCCACATACTGAGAGCTAGCTACATGGCAGGGTAGTACTACATGTCCATATATAGAGAGTTAGCTACATGGCAGAGGAGTCCGTCATATCCCTATACTGAGAGATAGCTACATGGCACATCAGTCTAACATGTATATATAGAGAGTGCTAGCAACAAGGCTGATGAGTCCAATAAAACCAAATGTGTGTATATACAGAGAGCTACGTTAATGGCAGATCAGTCCAACATTCGTGTGCACAGAGAGCTAGCTACATGGCAGACAAGTCCAAATTGTCCATATAAAGAGAACTAGCTACATGGCAGAGTAGTGCAACATTCCCATATACAGAGCTCTAGCTACATGGCAGATGTGTCTAACATGTCCATATATTGAGAGCTAGCAACATGGCACAGTTGTCTAACATGTCCATATACAGAGTACTAGCTATATGGTAGAAGAGTCCAACATTTCCATAAACTGTCAGTTAGTACATGGCAGGTGAGTTCAACATGAGTATATATACAGGACTAGCTACAAGGCAGATGAGTCCAACATGCTCATACAGAGAGAGCTAGCTGCATGTCTGCTGAGTCCAAGATGTCCATAAACTGACAATTTGCTACATGCCAGATGAATCCAATATGTATATATATAGAGTACTAACTACTAGGCAGATGAGTCCAACATGTTCATACAGAGAGAGCAGGCTATAAATCAGATCAGTCCAATATATCCATGTACTGAGAGTTAGCTACATGGCAGACAATTCCAATATGTTCATTCAGAGTGAGCAACCCAAATGGCAGATCATTCCAACATATCCACGCACAGAGAGCTAGCTCCATGGCAGACAAGTCCAAAATGAACATAGACAGAGAGCTAGCTACATGGCAGAATAGTGCAACCTTTCCATATATAGAGTTCTAGCTACATGTCAAATGAGTCCAAAATGTCCCGATAAAGAGTACTAACTACATGACAGGGTAGTCCAACATGTCTGTATACTGATAATTAGCTACATGACAGATGGGTGAAACATGTATATATATAGAGGACTAGCTTCATGGTAGATGAGTCCAACATGTCCATAAACTGAGAGTTAACTCTATGGTAGTTGAGTCCAACATGCGTATATATAGAGGACTAGCTACAAGGAAGATGAGTCCAACATGTCCATACAGAGAGAGATGGCTACATGGCTGATGAGTCCAACATGTCTATATAAAGAGAGCTAGCTACATGGCAGAGAAATCCAATATGTTCATATACAGAGAACTACCTACATGGCAGATCACTGCAATATAGCCATGCACAGAGAGGTAGCTACATGGCAGATGGGTCTAAAATGTCCATATACAGAGAGCTAGCTACATAGGAGAGTAGTACTACATGTCCATATTTAGAGAAGTAGATACCTGGCAGATGAGTCCAACATATCCATATACTGAGAGCTAGCTACATGGCACATCAGTCCAACATGTTTATATATAAAGGGTAGCAACAAGGCAGATGAGTACAACATATTCATATTGAGGGAGCTGGTACATGTGTAATGAGTCCAACCAGTCCATATATAGACAGCTACCTACATGGCAGATCAGTCCAACATTTCCATGCACAGAGAACTAGCTACATGGCAGACAAGACCACAATATCCATATACAGAGAGCTAGTTTCATGGCAAAGTATTGCAACATTTCTATATACAGAGTTATAGCTACACAGCAGATGAGTTCAATGTGTCCCTATGCTGAGAACTAGCTACATGAGAGAGTAGACCAAGGTGTCCATATACAGAGTATTAGCTACATGGCAGATGAGACCACATGTCCAAATACTGAGTGTTAGCTACATGTCAGATGAGTCCAACATGTGTATATATAGAGGACTAGCTACAAGGCAGATGAGTCCAACATGTTCATACAGAAAGAGCTGGCTACATAACTAAAGAGTACAAAATGTCCACATACAGAGAGCTAGCTACATGGCAGAAGAGACCAATGTGTTCATAAACAGAGAGCTGCCGACATGACAGATCACTCCAACATGTCCATGCACAGAGAGCTAGCTAAATGGTATACGAGTCCGAAATATCCACATAGAGAGAGCTAGCTACAAGGCAGAGTAGTGCAACATTTCTATATACAGATTTCTATCTACATGGCAGATGAGTGCAACATTTCCATATACTGAGAGCTAGCAACATGGCAGAAGAATCGAACATGTCCATAAACTGACAGTTTGCTACTTGGCAGATGAGTACAACATGTGTATATATAGAGGACTAGCTACAAGGCAGATGAGTCCAACATGTTCATACAGAGAGATCAGGCTACAAAGCAGATAAGTCCAACATATCCATGTACTGAGAGGAAGCTACATGGCAGACAATTCCAAAATGTCCATATACAGAGAGCTAGCTACCTGGCAGAGCAGTGCAACATTTCCTTATACAGAGTTCTAGCTACATGGTAGTTGAGTCCAACGTGTCCAAATACAGAGAGCTAGCTACATCGCATTGTAGTGCAACATTTCCTTATACAGAGTTCTAGCTGCACGTCAGATGAGTCCAACGTGTCCATATACTGGGTGCTAGTTACATGACAGAGTATTCAAAAATGGCCCTATACAGAGTATTAGCTAAATGGCAGTTCAGTCCAACATGTCTGTATACAGACAAATAGCTACATATCAGATAAGTCCAAAATGTGTATATATAAAGAAATATCTACAAGGCAGATGAGACAACATTTTCATACAGAGAGAGCTGCCTATATGGCTGATGAGTCCAATATGTCCATATAAAGAGAGCTAGCTAAATGGCAGATCAGTCCAACATATCCATGCACAGAGAGTTAGCTACATGGCAGACGAGTCAAAAATGTCCATATATAGAAAGCTAGCTCCATAGCACAGTAGTGCAACATTTCCATATTCAGAGTTCTAGATACATGGCAGATGAGTCCAACGTGTCCATATACTGAGGGCTGGAACCATGGCAGAGTAGTCCAACATGTCCATATACAGAGGACTAGCTACATGGCAGATGACTCCAACGTGTCCATATACTGAGAGTTAGCTACATGGCAGTTGAGTCTAACATGTGTTTATATAGAGCCCTAGCTAAAAGACAGATGAGTCTAACATGTTCATACAGAGGTTGCTGGCTAATGGCTGATGAGTCTAACATGTCCATATAAAGTGAGCTATCTACGTGGCAGACAAGTCCAATATGTTCATATACAGAGAGATACCTACATGGCAGATCAGTGCAACATATCTAAGCACAGAAAGGTAGCTACAAGGCAGATGAGTCCAAAATGTCCATATACAGAGAGCTACCTACATGGCAGAGTAGTGCAACATTTCCATATACAGACTTCTAGCTACATGGCAGATGAGTCCAACATGTCCATATACTAAGAGTTAGCTACATGTTACATCAGTCCAACATGTATATATAGAGAGAGCTAGCAACAAGGCAGATAAGTACAACATATTCATACAGAGAGAGCTGGTACATATCTGATGAGCCCAACCAGTCCATATATAGAGAGCTACCTACATGGCAGATAAGTACAACATTTCCATGCACAGAGAACTAGATACATGGCAGACAAGCCCACAATGTGTATATACAGAGAGCTAGCTTCATGGCAGAGTTATGCAACATTTCCATATACAGTGTTCTAGCTACATAGCAGATGAGTCCAATATGTCCATATACAGAGAGCTGGCTACATGACATAGTCTAAGGTGTCCATATACAGGTTACTAACTACATGGCAGATGAGACCACATGTCCATATACTGAGTGTTAGCTACATTGCGGATGAGTCCAACATGTGTATATATAGAGGTCTAGCTACAAGGCAGATGAGTCCAACATGTTCATAGAGAGAGAGCTGGCTACATGGCTGAAGAGTCCAAAATGTCCATATACAGAGAGCTAGCTACATGGCAGACAACACCAATATGTTTATATATAGAGAGCTACTGACATGACAGATCACTCCAACATATCCATGCACAGAGAGCAAGCTAAATGGTATACGAGTCCAAAATGCCCATATACAGAGAGCTAGCTATAAGACAGAGTAGTGCAACATTTCCATATACAGAGTTCTATCTACATGGAAGATGAGTCCAACATGTCCATATACTGAGAGCTAGCAACATGGCAGAAGAGTCCAACATGTACAGAAAAAGTCAGTTTGCTACTTGGCAGATGAGTCCAACATGTATATATATAGAGAGAGGGTTAGCTACAAGGCAGATGAGTTCAACATGTTCATACAGAGAGAGCAGGCTACAAACCAGATCAGTACAACATATCCATGTACTGAGAGCTAGCTAGATGGAAGTCAATTCCAAAATGTCCATATACAGAGAGCTAGCTACATCACATTGTAGTGTAACATTTCCATATACAGAGTTCTAGCTACATGTCAGATGAATCCAAGGTGCCCATATACTGGTTGCTAGCTACATGATAGAGAAGTGCAAAATGTCCCTATACAGAGTACTAGCTACATGGCAGATCAGTCCAACATGTCTGTATACAGACAAATAGATACATGTCAGATGAGTCCAAGATGTATATATATATAGAGAGAGAGAGAGGAACAGCTACAAGGCAGATGAGTCCTACATGTTCATAAAGAGAGACCTGCCTACATGGCTAATGAGTCCAACATATACATATACAAGAGATAGCTAAATGGCAGACAAGTCCAATATATTCATTTACCGAGAGCTACCTACTTGGCTGATCAGTACACTATATCAATGCACAAAGAGTTGGCTACATGGCAGATGAGTCCAAAATGTTAAAATACAGAGAGCTGGCTACATGGCAGAGTAATGCATCATTTCCATGTACAGAGTTCTAGCTACATGGAAGATGAGTTCAATATGTTGATATACTGAGAGCTACCTACATAGCAGAGTAGTAGTACATGTCCATATATAGAGAACTATCTACATGGCAGATGAGTCCAACATGTCTATATACTGAGAGTTAGCTACATGGCACATCAGTACATGTATTTTTATAGAGGGTAGCAACAAGGCAGATGAGTACAACATATTCATACAGAGAGAGCTGGTACATGTCTGATGTGTCCAAGTAGTCCATATATAGAGAGCTATCCACATGATAGATCAGTCCAACATTTCCATTCACAGAGAACTAGCTACATGGCAGACAAGACCACAATGTCCATATACAGAGAGCTAGCTTTGTGGCAGAGTAGTGCAACTTTTCCGTATACATAGTTCTATCTACATAGCAGATGAGTCCAATGTGTCCATATATTGTGAGCTAACTTCATGACAGAGTAGTAAAAGGTGTCCATATACAGAGTACTAGCTACATGGCAGATGAGAGCACATGTCCATATACTGAGTGTTAGCTACATTGCAGATGAGTCCAACATGTGTATATATAGAGGATTAGCTAAAAGTCAGATGAGTACAACATGTTCATACAGAGAGAGCTGGCTACATGGCTGAAGAGTCCCAAATGTCCATATACAGAGAGCTAGCTGCATGTCAGACAAGACCAATATGTTCATATACAGAGAGCTACCGACATGACAGATCACTCCAACTTATCCATGCACAGAGAGCTAGCTAAATGGTATACGAGTCCAAAATGCCCATATACAGAGAGCTAGCTACAAGGCAGAGTAGTGCAACATTTCCATATACAGAGTTCTATCTACAAGTCAGATGAGTCCAACACGTCCATATACTGAAAGCTAGCAACATGGCAGAGCACTCCAACATGTCCATATACAGAGGACTAGATACATGGAAGAAGAATCCAAAATGTCCATAAACTGACAGTTTTCTACTTGGCAGATGAGTCCAACATGTCTATATGTAGAGGACTAGCTACAAGGCATATGACTCCAACAAGTTCATACAGAGAGAGCTGACTACAAACCAGATCAGTCCAACATGTGTTTATATAGAGGACTAGCTACAAGGCAGATGAATCCAAGATGTTCATACAGAGAGAGCTGGCTACATGGCTGAAGAGTCCAAAATGTTCATATACACAGAGATAGCTACATGGAAGACAAGACAAATATGTTCATATACAGAGAACTACAGACATGACAGTTCGCTCCAACATATCCATTCACAGAGAGCTAGCTAAATGGCATAAGAGTCCAAAATGTCCATATAGAGAGAGCAAGATAAAAGGCAAAGAAGTGCAACATTTCCATATACAGAGTTCCATCTACATGGCAGATGAGTCCAACATGTCCATATACTGAGAGCTAGCAACATGGTAGAGTAGTCCAACATGTCCATATACAGACTACTAGCTACATGGCAGAAGAGTCCAACATGTCCAGAAACTGACAGAGAGAGCAGTATACAAAGCAGATCAGGCCAACATATCCATGTACAGAGAGCTAGCTACATGGCAGACAATTCCAAAATGTCCATATACAGAGAGCTAGCTACATGGCAGTGTATTGAAACATTTCCTTAGACAGAGTTCTAGCTGCATGTCAGATGAGTCTAACGTGTCCATATACTGGGTGTTAGCTACATGACAGAGTAGTCCAAAATGTCCCTATACAGAGTACTAGCTACATGACAGATGAGTCCTACATGTCCATATACTGAGAGCTGGCAACTTGGTAGAGTAATCCAACATGGCAGATGAGTCCAACATGTGTATATATAGACGACTAGCTACAAATCAGATGAGTCCAACAAGTTCATACAGAGAGAGCTAACTACAAAGCAGATTAGTCTATCATATCCATGTAATGAAAGCTAGCTACATGGCAGACAATTCCAAAATGTCCATATACAGAGAGCTAGCTACATGGCAGTGTATTGAATCCTTTCCTTATACAGAGTTCTAGCTACATGGCAGATGAGTCCAACGTGTCCATATACAGAGAGATAGCTACATCGCAGAGTAGTGCAACATTTTAAAAACAGTGTTCTAGCTACATGGCAGATGATTCCAAAGTGTCCATATACTGAGAGCTGGCAACATGGTAGAGTAGTCCATAATGTCCATATACAGAGGACCAGCTACATGGCAGATGAGTCCAACATGCCCATATGCTCAGAGTTAGATACTTGGAACATCAGTACAACTTGTATATATAGAGGGAGCTAGCAACAAGGCAGGTGAGTAAAACAAGTTCATACAAAGAGACCTGGGTACATGGCTGATGAGTCCAACTAGTCCATATATAGAGAGCTACCTACATAGCAGATCTTTCCAACATTTCCAAAAACAGAGAACTAGCTACATGGGAGACAAGTCCACAATGTCCATATACAGAGAGCTAGGTGCATGGCAGAGTAGTGCAACATTTCCATATACAGTGTTCTAGCTACATAGCAGATGAGTCCAATGTGTCCATATACTGAGAGCTAGCTACATGATAGAGTAGTCCAAGGTGTCCATATACAGAGCACTAGCTACATGGCAGATGAGACCACAAGTCCATATACAACGAGCTAGCTACATGGCAGACAAGACCAGTATGTTCATATACAGAGAACTACCAACATGACAGATCACTCCAACTTGTCCATGCACAGAGAACTAGATAAATGGCATACAAATCCAAAATGTCCATATAGAGAGAGCTAGCTACAAGGCAGATTAGTGCAACCTTTCCATATACAGAGTTCTAACTACATGGCAGATGAATCCAACATGTCCAAATATTGAGAGCTAGCAACATGTCAGAGTAGTGCAACATGTCGATATAAAGAGTAGTAGCTACATGGCTGATGAGTCCAACATGTCCATATATTGAGTATTAGCTACATGGCAGATGAATCCAACATGTGTATATATAGAGGACTAGCTAAAAGGCAGATGAGTCCAATATGTTCATACAGAGAGAGGTGACTACATGGCTGAAGACTCCAACATGTTCATATCCTGAGAGCTAGCTACATTGCAGACAATTTAAGTATGTTCATATACAGAGAGTTACCTACATGGCAGATCATTCCAACATATTCATGCACAGAAAGCTACCTAAAAAACAGAGTAGTCCAACATATCCATATACATAGTATTAGCAACATGGGAGATGAGTCAATCTTGTCCATATACTGGGAGTTAGCTATATGGTAGATGAGTCCAACATATTATATACAGAGGACTAGCTACAAGGTAGATGAGTCCAACATGTTCATACTGAGAGAGGTGACTACATGGCTGAAGACTCCAACATGTCCATATACAGAGAGCTAGTTACATGGCAGACAATTCCAGTATGATCATATACAGAGAGTACCTACATGACAGATGAGTCCAACATATCCATGCACAGAGAGCTAGCTACATGGCAGAGTAGTACAACATGTCCCTTTACAGAGTACTTTCTACATGGCTGATGAGTCCAACATGTCTGTACACTGAGAATTAGCTACATGACATATGAGTCCAACATGTGTATATATAGAAGACTAGCAACAAGGCAGATGAGTCCAACATATTCATACAGAGAGAGCTGGCTACATGGCTGATGAGTCCAACATGTCCATATACCGCGAGCTAACTACATGGCAGACAAGTCCAATATGATCATATAGAGAGAGCTACCTACATGGCAGATCAGTCCAACATATCCATGCACAGAGAGCTACCTATATGGCAGACGAGTCCAAAATGTCCATATAAAGAGAGCTAGCAACATGGCCGAGTAGTTCAATATTTCCATATATAGAGTTCTAGCTACATGGCACATGATCCCAACATGTCCATATACTGAGAGCTAGCTACATTGCAGAGTAGTCCAACATGTCCATATACAGAGTACTTACTACATGGCAGATGAGTCCAACATGTCCATATACTGAGAGTTAGTACATGGCTGATGAGTCCAACATGTCCATATACAGAGAGCTAGCTACATGCCAGACAAGTCCAATATGTTCATATACAGAGAGCTACCTACATGGCAGATCAGTCCAACATATCCATTCACAGAGAGGAATGGAAGAGTACATGGAAGATGAATACAAAATGTTCATATAGAGATAACTAGCTACATGGCAGAGTAGTGCAACATTTCCATATAGAGAGATCCAGCTACATTGCAGAGTAGTCCAACATGTCCTTATACAGAGTACTAGCTACATGGCAGATGGGTGTACCATGTCCATATACTGAGAGTTAGCTACATGGCAGATGGGTCCAACTTTTGTATATATAGAGGACTGGCTACAAGGCAGATGAGTCCAACATGTTCATACAGAGAAAGCAGGCTACATGTCAGATGAGACCAACATGTCCATATACAGAGAGCTAGCAACATGTCCATATACAGAGAGCATAGCGACCCCATGCACAGCAGAATGAAACAATGTCCGATCCTGGGCCAACCTCACTACCTCCATCACACCTGACGTCATCAATGATGCCACCTGGCTGACCCATTTCGTTGGGGGTCTTCCTCTTTTTCTCTGACCCTCCATCTTACCCAGCATGACATCCTTCTACATCGACTCGTTCCTCCAGACAATATGTCCAAAGTATAAGAGATGAAGCTTAGACATCCTGGCCTCCAAGGAGCACTCTGGCTGAAATTCTTCCAAAACAGATCTATTCGTTCTTTTGGAAGTCCAAGGCACTTTCAGTATTCTCCTCCAACACCACAACTCAAAGGCATCAATTCTTCTACGATCTTCCTTATTCACTATCCAGCTTTCGCACCCATGTGAGGCTATCGAAAACACCATGTCCTGGGTCAGTCACACCTTAGTCCTCAAGCTGACATCTCTGCTATTCAATAGTTTAAAACAATAATAACAACCTACATGGCAGATCATTGCAACATATCCATGCACAGAGATCTAGCTACATGGCAGATGAGTCCAAAATGTCCATATACAGAGAGCTAGCTGCATGGCAGAGTAGAACAATATTTCCTTATAAAGAGTTCTATTTACATGGCAGATGAGTCCAACGTTTCCATATACTGAGAGCAAGCTACATGGTAGAGTAGTCCAACATTTCCATATAGAAAGTACTAACTACATGGCAGATGAGTCCAACATATCCATATACTGAGAGTTAGGTACACGGCAGATGAGTCCAACATGTGTATATATAGAGGACTAGCTACAAGGCAGATGAGTCCAATATGTTCATACAGAGAAAGCTGGCTACATGGTTGATGAGCCCTATATGTCCATATACAGAGAGCTAGCTGCATGGCAGAGTAGAGCACTATCTCCATAAAACGAGTTCTATTTACATGGCAGATGAGTCCAACGTGTCCATATACTGAGAGCAAGATACATGGGAGAGTAGTCCAACATTTCCATATACAGAATACTAGCTACATGGCAGATGAGTCCAACGTATTCATATACTGAGAGTTAGGTACATGGAAGATGAGTCCAACATGTGTATATATAGAGGACTAGCTACAAGGCAGATGAGTCCAACATGTTCATACAGAGAAAGCTGGCTACATGGTTGATGAGTCCCACATGTCCATATACAGAGAGCTAGCTACATGGCAGACAAGTCCAAAATGTTCATATACAGGGAGCTACCTACATGGCACATAAGTCCAACATATCCATGTACAGAGAGCTAGCTACATGGTAGATGAGTTCAAAATGGCCATAGACAGACTTCTAGTTACATGGCAGATGAGTCCAACATGTCCATATACTGATAGCAAGCTATATGGCAAAGTAGTCCAACATTTCTCTATAAAGGGTACTAGCTACATGGAGGACGAGTCCAACGTGTCCATACACTGAGAGTTAGCTACATGACAGATGAGTCCAACATGTCCATATACTGAGAGTTAGCTATATGGCAGATGAGTCCAACATGTGTATATATAGAGGACTAGGTCTAGGCAGATGAGTCCAAAGTGTTCTTATAGATGTAGCTGGCTACATGGCTGATGAGGCGAACATGTCCATATACAGAGAGCTAGCTACACGGCAGACAAGTCCAATATGTTAATATACAGGGAGCAACCTACATGGCAGTGTATTCTAACATATCCAAGCACAGAGAGCTAGCTACATGGCAGATCAATCCAAAATATCCATATACAGAGAGCTAGCTACACGGAAGACAAGTCCAATATGTTCATTTACAGAGAGCTATCTACATGGCAGATCAGTCCTTCATATCCATGCACAAAGAACTAGCTACATGGCAGAAGAGTCAAAAATATCCATATACAGCGAGCTAGCTACATGGCAGAGTAGTGCATCATTTCCATATACAGAGTTCTAGCTACATGGCAGATGAGTCCAACGTTACATATAATGAGAGCTAGCTACATGGCAGAGTAATCCAACATGTCCATATACAGAGTACTAGCTACATGACAGATGAGTCCAACGTGTCCATATACTGAGAGCTAGCTATATGGCAGAATAGTCCAACATGTTCACATACAGGGTACTAGATAAATCCAACATGTCCTTATACTGAGAGTTAGCTTAAAGGCGGAGTAGTCCAATATGTACAAACAGAGTAGTAGGTACATGCCAGATGAGTCCAACATGTCCATATACTCAGAGTTAGCTACATTGCAGATGAGTCTAACATGTATACATAGAAGACTAGCTACAAGGCAGATGATTCAAACATGTTCTTACAGAGAGAGCTGGCTAAATGACAGACAAGTCCCATATGTTCATATACAGAGAGTTAGCTATATGGCAGAGCAGTGCCACATTTCCATATTCAGAGCTCTAGCTTCTTTGCAGTCCAAGGTGTCCATATCCTGAGAGCTAGCTATATGGCAGAGTAGTCCAACATGTCCATATACATAGTACTAGCTAAATGGCAGATGCATCCAACATGTCTGTATACTGAGAGGTAGCTATATGAGTCCAACAAGTGTGTATATAGAGGACTAGCTACAAGGCAGATGAGTCCAACATGCTCATACAGAGGGTTATGGCTACATGTCTGATGAGTCCAACATGTCCATATACAGAGAGCTAGCTACATGGCAGACAAGTCCAATATGTTCACATACAGAGAGCTATCTACAGGACAGATCAGTCCAACATATCCAAGCACAGAGAGCAAGCTACATGGCAGACAAGTACAAAAGGTCCATATACAGATAGCTAGCTACATATCAGTGTAGTGCATCATTTCCATATACTAAGAGCTATCAACAAGGCAGAGTAGTCCAACATGTCCAAATACAGAGTACTAGCTACATGGCATATATGTCTAACATGTCCATATACTGAGAGTTAGCTACGTGGCATATGAGAGCAAAATGTGTACATTTAGAGTGCTATCTACGTGGCAGAGAAGTCGAATATCTTCACATACACAGAGCTACTTACATAACAGATCAGTCCAGCATATCCATGTAAGAGAGCTACCTAAATGGCAGACGATTCCAAATGCCCATATACAGAGGGCTAACTACATGGCAGGGTAATGAAACATTTCCATATACAGAGTTCTTGCTACATGGCAGATGAGTCCAACATGTCCATATACTAAGAGCAAGCTACAAGGCAGATGAGTCCAACATATTCATACAGAGAGAGCTGGTTACATAGCTGATGAGTTCAACATGTACATATACAGAGAGCTAGCTTCAAGGCAAATAATTCCAATATCTTCTTATACAGAGAGCTACCTACATGGCAGATCACTCCAACATATCCTTGTACAGAGAGGTAGCTACGTGGTAGACGAGTCCAAAATTTCCATATACAAAGAGCTAGCTACATGGAAAGGTAGTGTTACATTTCCATATGCAGAATTCTAGCTACAGGGCAGATGAGTCCAAAGTGTTCATATACTGAGAGCTATCTACATGACACAGTTGTCCAACATGTCCATATACAGCATATTAGCTTCATGGCAGATGAGTCTAAATTGTCCATATACTGAAAGCTAGCTACATGGAAGATGAATCCAAGATATGTATATTTAGAAAGCTAACTACAAATCAGATGAGTCCAATATGTTCATTCACAGAGAGCTAGCTACATGAATGATGAGTCCAACATGTCCTTATACAGAGAGCTAGCTACATGGCACACAGGCCTAATATCTTCATATACAGAGAGCTACCTATATGACAGGTCAGTCTAACATATCCATTTACAGAGAGCTACCTACATTGCAGATGAGTCCAAAATGTCCATATACACGGAGCTAGCTACATGGCAGTGTCCTGCAACATTTCCATATAAAGGGTACTAGCTACATGACAGATTAATCCAACGTGTCCATATACAGAGAGGTAGCTACATGTCAGAGTGAGTAACATTTCCATATACAGAGTTCTAGCTACATGGCAGATGATTCCAACGTATCCATGACAGAGTAGTCCATCATGTTCATATACAAAGTACTAGCTGCATGGCCAATATGTCCATATACTTAGAGCTAGCTACAAGGCAGAGATGAGTCAAACATGTTCATACACAGAGAGCTGCCTATATGGCTGATTAGTCCAACATGTCCATGTACAGAGAGGTAGCTACATGGCAGGTGAGTCCAACATGTGTATATTTAGAGGACTAGCTACATGTACAGAGAGCTAGCTACAAGGCAGATGAGTCCAACGTGTTCATAAACAGAGAGGTGTCTACATGTCTGATGAGTCCAGCGTGTCCATATCCTGAGAGCTAGCTACACGGCAGACAAGTCCAATATGTTCATATACAGAGAGCTACCTACATGGCAGATCAGTCCAACATATTCATGTACAGAGAGCTAACTATATGACATACTAGTACAAAATGTATACGTATAGAGAGTTAACTACATGGCAGAGAAGTGCAACATAATCATGCACAGAGAGGTAGCTACATGGCAGATGAGTCCAAAATGTCCATATACACAGAGCTAGCTACATGGGATAGTATTGCAGTATTTCCATATACAGAGTACTAGCTACATGGCAGATGAGTCCAGCATATCCATGTACTGAGAGCGAGCTACATAGCAGAGTAGTACTACATGTCCATATATAGAGAAGTAGCTGCATGGCAGATGAGTCCAACATGTCCATATGCTGAGAGTTAGCCACATGGCACAACATTGCAACTTGTATATATAGAGAGGGCTAGCAACAAGACAGATGAGTACAACATGTTCATACAAAGAGAGCTGGGTACATGGCTGATGAGTCCAACTAGTCCATATATAGAGCACTACCTACATGATAGATCCTTCCAATATTTTCAAAAACAAAGAAATAGCTACATGGCAGACATGTCCACAAAGTCCATATACAGAGAGTTAGCTACATGGCAGATTAGTGCAACATTTCCATATACAGTGTTCTAGCTACATAGCAGATGAGTCCAATGTGTCCATATACTGAGAGCTAGTTACATGACAGAGTAGTCCAAGGTGTCCATATACAGAGTACTATCTACATGGCAGATGAGACCACAAGTCCATATACTGAGAGTTAGCTACATGGCAGATGAGTACAACATGTTCATATATATAGAGATGGCTATATGGCTGAAGAGTCCAAAATGTCCATATACAACAAGCTAGCTACATGGCAGACAAGACCAGTATGTTCATATACAGAGAGCTACCAACATGACAGATCACTCCAACTTATCCATGCACAGAGAGCTAGATAAATGGCATATGAATCCAAAATGTCCATATAGAGACAGCTAGCTACAAGGCAGAGTAGTGCAACATTTCCATATACAGAATTCTATCTACATGACAGATGAGTCCAACATATCCATATACTGAGAGCTAGCAACATGGCAGAATAGTGCAACATGTCCATATACAGAGTAGTAGCTACATGGCTTAGGGAGAAAGAGTGACAAACTACTTCCGAATCGCTAGTCACTGAAAACTCTATGCATAGCAGAGAAACATTGTCAGATATAGGACTGGAAGTTGGGAGGGC
>NW_006408704.1:674512-686294 GCF_000296735.1 Chrysochloris asiatica
ACATTGTTTCGTTCTGCTGTGCATGGGGTCACTATGAGTCGGTTCCGACTCAATGGCACCTGACAACCTGACAAGCTACATGGCTGATGATTCCAACATGTCCATATACTGAGAGTTAACTACATGGCAGATGAGTCCAACATGTGTATATATAGAGGACTAGCTACAAGGCAGACATGGCCATCATATTCATACAGAGAGAGATAGGTACATATATGATGAGTCCAACATGTCCATGTACAGAGACATGCCAGAGTTTTGCAACATTACCATATACAGAGAGCTCGCTACATGGCATATGAGTCCAACATGTCCATATACAGACAGCATGCTACATGCAGACAAGTCCAATATGTTCATATGCAGGGAGCTAACTACACGGCAGATCAATCAAACACATCCATGCACAGAGAGCTAGCTTCATGGCTTATGAGTCAAAAATGTCCATATACAGAGAGCTAGCTTCATGGCAGAGTATTGCAACATTTCCATATACAAAGTTTTCGCTACATGCCTGATGAGTCCAACTTGTCCATATTCTGAGAGCTAGGTACGTGGCAGAGTAGTCCAACATGTCTATATACAGAGTACTAGCTACATGGAAGATGAGTTCAACATGTGTATATATAGAGGACTAAATACAAGGCAGATGAGTTCAGCATTTTCATAAAGAGAGAGATGGCTACATGGCTGATGAGTCTAATATGTCCATATACAGAAAGCTAGCTACATGGTAGTCAAGTCCAATATGTTCATATACAAAGAACTACCCACATGACACATCAGTCCAACATATCCATGCACAGAGAGCTAGCTATATGGAAGATGAGTCCAAAATGTCCATATACAGAGAACTAGCTACATGGCAGACAACTCCAATGTTTCATATACAGAGAGCTAACTACATGACACATCAGTCCAAAATGTCCATATACTGAGAGCTAGCTACATGGCAGTATAGTCCACCATTTCCATATACAGAATACTAGCTACATGGCAGATGATTCCAACATGTCCATATACTGAGAGTTAGCTACATGTCAGGTGAGTCCAACATGTCCATATACTTAGAGTTAGCTGCGTGGCAGAGGAGTCCAACATGTGTATATATAGAGGACTAGCTTCAAAGCAGATGAGTCTAACATGTTCATACACAGAGAGGTGACTACATCGTTGAAGAGTCCAACATGTCTATATGCAGAGAGCTAGCTAAATGGCAGACAAACCCAATATGTTCATATACAGGGAGCTACCTACATGCAGATCAGTCCAACACATCCATGCACAGACAGCAAGCTAAATGGCAAATGAGTTCAACATGTCCATTTACTGAGAGTTAACTACAAGGCAGATGAGTCCAACATGTTCATATTCAGAGAGCTGGCTACAAGGCTGATCAGTCCAACTTGTCCATGTACAGAAAGCTAACTACATGGAAGAAAAGTCCAATATGTTCATATACAGGGAGCTACCTACATGGCAGATCAGTCCAACATATCCATGCAAGGAGAGCTAATACATGGCCGATGAGTCTAAAATGTCAATATTCAGAGAGCTAGCTACATGGCGGAGTAGTGCAACATTTCCATTTACAGAGTTCTAACTACATGGAAGATGAGTCCAACGTGTCCACATACTGAGAGTTAGCTACATGCCACAGTAGTCCAACATGTCCATATACAGAGTACTATCTACATGGCAGATGAGTCCAACATGTCCTGTGGGGTCTGAGATTAACTCAGACCACTGCGTGAGTTACTCGAAGGATAGGCGAGTATTAAAAAGGGACACAAGGCTGATGGCCAGTGACATAGTTTATTGTAGCAATGTGGTTTATATAGGACTTTTATCTTTAGGTCATAATTATTCTGCCTAGTTACTAGTTTTCCATAGTAACAGGAATAAGAATACCCACCAGGATACCAACCAGGATCTTATCACATAAGTGTAAGCATTGTTATAGCAACACAGAATCACGTGGTTTTAGCTCAATTTAAGTTTTCTTTTCCCAGGATTGTCCTAGTTACAATTAAAAATAAGTTTCGATCACTGACATCACCTTTACCAGATGAAACTTGTCTTCAGGCGAATCATAAAAGCATGAGGGCCATCTCAACCTTCACAACTAGATGGCACAAGTGCTGGCCTCCAATATCTCATCCTTCTTTATTTATCTAAGGGATGTTGCCTGTCTTAGGTGGTCAGTGTGAGTTCCAAGTCTTACCCATCATGGAAACTCATTGCAGCATAAGGCAATGGTTCTGTCTTAGGTTGACTGGGGTTCCACCTATCCTTACCCATCTTTGGCTACACATCCTGCATGTGTCGAGGGAGTGTTTTTAGCTGGAGGCCATGAAGACGGCTCCACAACACTTTATAGTGATGAACCGCCATCAGAAGAAGGCAGGAAAGGAGTAGACAAGCAAAGCTGACAAGTATGCTAATAGCTTGAATGGGACCCCACAATTGAGAAAGAGAAGGTATAGTAGGGAACAAATTTTTAAGATCGTATAGAAGTTGCTTAGCTAATTCTGCAGATTTGCTATTAAGGCGGGGAACATAATGCATAGCAATTATTTGTGCATGTAACTCACTCCATTCTCGGCTGACATTTTCAGCGATCTATACCCCGTGCAGGTGAGCCTGAACCATGGGCCAATGAAAGGCCGAGGCATTATACACAAGTTTAGTCACACAAATGGAGCTATAATCAGCATGGTATGCAAGGTGTTGCCAAATAATGACCTTCTCCAAATTATTCCCAATTAAGTTTACAGTGTCATACAGTCCACTCAGGCGATGTTCAATGGCAAGATCAATTTTTTTCTTGCCTGTCCCAATTGTAAGTAACATTGTCTATCAGTTCGTTAACAGTAGCCACAGTCTGAATTTCTTGAGTAAGTGCAACTGTGTTGGCGGTGAGGAAAACAAACAAGGTTATAAAAGACGCTACACCCATTACTATAAGTCCAAGTCCTCTCTTTGATCTAGAAAGCAACGTGGTAAACTCATTGACAAGCTGGAAGCCAACGTCATCATACCACTCTTGGGAGATGTTTACTGGCAAAAACACACAGGTCGGTCTTTTTAGGCCAGCAAAAGACATGTTAGGCACTGAGGTAGCAACCCATGAGGTAAGGTTGCACTTAGTGCAATGTAGATGAAACTTTTTATACCCTCCCAATGATGTGGCGTTCGTTACCGCGAGAGGACCTACAAGAAAAACAAAGGGTTCTGGGAGAAAAAGAGCCACAGAGTGAGAGTTGTTAATGTGGTAAGGGTAATGGCAACTTCGAGATCGAGGACAGGCTAGGTGTTGAGTCATGTTGATGGTATTATAAAAAGGTGCACATAACTAGTTGGTGTCGTTGCTGGTGTAGCAAACTGGTTTAGTGTAACTGGCTCCGCTCTAGTTGAAGAATTTTAGTTTCTCGTTGAAAATGTCCCGCTGAGGGAAGGATCAAGCCAATCTCCATGTCATTCACGTAAAGTGGAAGCGGTGACTTATTCTGTTCCTTCCAGGACACAGGTCTCGCCAGTGGGGGATGCAGGATGATGGTCCAATGGATCTCCACCTGAGTCATCCACATGCCATACAAGGTGCTCAGGAATCCAACGAGGACCAGGTTCATCCTGTGGGAAAACACATACATAGCCTCGTCCCCATATAAGAACAGGGTGGGCCCTTTCCATGTGCCTGTTATAGCATCTTTCCACTTTACCATAGGTTTGGGGGCACTTGGCTCCTGGTTGCCATGCTTATCTGCAGCTGTAAGGCCGGAGGCATCAGTTAAAAAAAAATTAAGAATGAAAGTAACATGATTTATATAATTTTGTGGTGTGTGGGGGTAGTATTCCCCATTTTTTATTTTTTCAAGATAAGATTTTATAGTGGCATGTGTGCATTTCACAATGCCTTGACCTTGTGGATTGTAAGGAATGCCCAGGGTGTGTTTGATGCAAAACATTTTGCAAAACGCTGCGAAACGGGCGCTAGCATAACCGGTACCATTATCTGTTTTAAAGCTTTCAGGTATGCCCACAGCAGAAAAAGCATGTAAGCAATGGTTTATTACTTGGATGGTTCCCTCTCCTGTTAAGGGGGAACAACAAATAAGGCCAGAGAAAGTGTCTCCAGAAACATGCACATATTTAAGCCGACCAAGCTAGAAACACGTGTAACGTCCATTTGCCATAATGCATTGGGGCGTAAACCTCGTGGATTGACCCCCAAAGATGGAACAGATTAATGAATGGGGCATTCAGGACAAGCATGAACTATTTGTCGTGTAGCTTCATGAGGGATATGAAATAACTTGTGCATGGATTGACTGTTCTGATGATGTAGTTGATGTGAAGCCTAAGCACGCTGCAGATAGGAGTGTACCAGATAAAGCTGTGTATCAGCAGCTGCATTGCCTTTGGCTGAGGCACCAGGTAAGTTACTGTGAGAACGTATGTGGGTAATAGAGATGGGTTGTTCTCGCTGACGTATGAGGAGCTGTAGTTACTGAAAAAGATTTTGAACAATTGAGTTGGAAGTTTTTATTACACAAACAGTCTCTAGAAGGGGAACAGAATTAGCTATGTATAAACTATCGGTATATACATTTATTGGAGTGGTGGTGTACTCTTGTACAGCACTGACAATTGCAATGAGTTCAGCCTGTTGATCTGAATAACCAGGACATTCAAGTACTGTGAAGTTGTTAACTGTGCCAAACACAGCACGTCCCTTGGAGTAGCCATCAGTAAATGCAACAGGTGCTCCGGGGATGGGTTGTTTATTTACCACTGAGGGAAATGCAAACTGATGTTTAATAGCAAGTTGCAAAAGTTTATCACTGGGATAATGAGATCCAATGATACCTAAATAGCCAATTAAAGCAATCTGCCATTCTGTACATTGTTGAAACAGCCAATCAATTTGAGTGGCACTATAAGGTACAACAATTGTATTAGGATCTTTACCAAAATATCTACAACTTTCTTCTTGAGCATCCTTAATTAGTTGAGAGACAGCTTCAGGATAAGTAAAAAAAAAACTTTTTCGGAGTGGATTTAGCATGAATCCACCGTAAGAGAGCCCCTTGCCAAAGCACTGCAGTGGGAGAATGGTCAGTGGGTAGAATATAAGCAGCAAAGGGTTGAGAATAATCAATACTAGTAAGAGCACACTTGGTGATTGTATTTTCTAACTCCTTGAGCATTTGCTCTGCAGCAGGTGTAAGCTGCCTGGGTGATGATGGATCACTGTTCCCACTGAGGATTTCAAACAGCAGCTGAAGCTATCCAGTAGTAATTTTTAGATAAGGTCTGATCCAGTTAATATCTCCAAGTAATTTCTGAAAATCATTAAGGGTTTTAAGGCTGTCTTTTCTTAACTGAATTGTTTGAGGCTTAAAACACCTTGCAAAAATTTGAGTACCTAAATACAAATAGGGCTCTTTCATCTGCACCTTTTCAGGAGCAATAACTAACCCCCATTGGCGGAGGGCTTCTTGAAGGTCTTGATAACAAGTTAAAAGTAGGTTATAGTCAGGTTCAGCAATCAAGATATCAGCCATATAATGGACGATATAGCAGGTAAAATTTTTGTGTACATCAGAAATAGCTGTATTTACAAACTTCCGACACAAGGTGGCGCTATTAGCCATACCGTGAGGCAAAACTTTCCATTGGATTTGAGCCACTGGGCTATTAAAGTTAGTAGAGGGGGCACTAAAAGCAAATCTTTTACAATCAGAAGTGTGCAAGGGCATAGTATAGAAGTAATCTTTAAGATCTATGACGATCTTGTAAGTATTTATTGGGATTGCTGCGGGAGAAGGAAGCCCAGGTTGTAGAGCCCCCGTGGTTTCCATGGAGTTATTAACTTTACGGATGTCTTGAAGCAACCTCCATTTGCCTGATTTCTTTTTAATAACAAAAATAGGAGAATTCCAAGGGGAAGTGGAAGGTTCAATATGTCCGGCTGTCAGTTGCTCCTGCACTAGCAACCGAGCTGCCCTGATTTTTTCTGCTGAAAGCGGCCACTGATCTACCCACACAGGGCTATCGGACAGCCAGGTTATTTAATCTTCATGGGGTGCAGCAACATCAGTGGATGCTATGGAAAATACCCAAGGCCTCTACGATCTTGCTTGGCCTGAATTGTTATTGGGTAACGCATTCCTTGTTGATTCTTCCCCAAACCTTCAGTGGGCACAAAATTTTTATCTAACATAATCTGAGCTACTCTGGGGTTAGGACAAAAAAGCAAAGCTCCCATCTTTTCTAAGACATCACGGCCCCAGAGATTCACAGGCAATCCACAAACCACAAAAGGCTGAAAAGTAACTTCATGTCCCTCATCATCTTGCCAATGCAGTAAATTGCTGCTTTGCCTGGGGCTTTGAGACTGTCCAATACCTACAAGTTTAGTGATAGTTTCTTTCGCTGGCCAATCTGAGGGCCATTCATTCTCTGAAATTACTGAAACATCTGCTCCAGTATCTAAAAATCCAGCAAAAAATCTTCCATCAATTGTGAGGGTCAATCTAGGTTTTTCTTGCTGTATAGCCCTCACCCAGTAGGCGTCAGAAGAGCCAAATCATCCAGTTCCTCTGTTTTCTTTCTTATATTTACAATTTTTAACAGCAAGAGGCAGTAAAATCAGTTGCGCTATTCGCTGACCAGCGATTCTGGTGGAGTGACTGAGGTCCAAGGGGACAATAATCTGTTCTGTTTTTGCCAATATTTTTAATTCTCCAGTATAATCAGAATCAATCACTCCAGGAGTGATACTTAGTCCAGAGAGAGAGCTAGTGCTTCTGCTCAGGATAACCCCAAAAAGTCCTTCAGGCAGAGGTCCCCAGACTCCAGTGGGGATGGCCTGTAATCCCATTTCAGGAGTCAGTACGATTCTGGTGGAGTGACTGAGGTCCAATCCGGCACTCCCTGCGGTGGTTCGCTGGAGGTCTGCAACCCGTTGTGAAAGGGGTTGGTCACCGCAAAGATTCCCCTGTTTGGTTGTGGGGCCCGGGGGCGGCCCCGCGTCCCATTTCCCAGCAACTGTTGCCCTTCAGCATCGTTCAGCGAGAGACACTCTGAAGAAAATGTTTGCCTCTTTTGCGCCGGGGACATATTCCAGGAGCTGTACTTTCAGTATTGGTCTTATCACTCTTTCTTTGTTTACATTCTCTAGCAAAATGTCCTGTCTTTCCACAATTAAAACACTTCCTGGGAGATTTAATGGCAGCAAACATTTCTGGAGGAGTTAGCCCCTGAAGGGCAGCAGCCATTGCTAGACCCTGATTGTATGAGCATCTCACATTGGCACAAAGGCAGATGTAATAATCTAAACTGCCTTTATTTTTGAATGGCCTGAGTACCATCTGACATGCACTGTTAGCATTTTCAAAAGCCAATTGTTTTACCAAAAGCATAGAATCAGGAGAATCTCCTAAAATCCTCCCGGAAGTAAGAAAGAGTCAAGAAACAAAGTCTTGAAAAGGCTCACCCAGACCTTGACGCACTTTTGACAATTCAGTAGTTTGTTTGCTTGTATTGGGAATAGATTTCCAAGCTTTGCGTCCACACTCATTAATTTGGGCATAAGCAAGCATAGGATACATAATTTGCTTTTCAATAGTATTAAATTCTCCTTCACCCACTAAAATGTTAAATGTGGCTCCTCCATTCTGCTGAATAAGATTATTAGTCTGCTACACGTTGAGCCTCATCATAAAACCCTGATTTCCACAGGAGATAATCACCTCCAGTAAGACAAGCACGAGCAACATTTTTCCAATATATAGGAGGCAAAGCCTCCTCACAGAGTAATTCTATCAGAGCCTGGGTAAAAGGAGCATTAGGTCTATATTGTGCACAAGCCATTTTTAACTCCTTCCATCTTTTAAAAGGTATAGAACTATGGGCACGAGTCTCCAGATCTCTCCCTTCCTCATTTTGACCAGCAGGTCGTGTGCATACAATAGGGTACATTTGAAATCCTGACAAATCATCACCCTGCTTTGCTCCATCAATCAATGCTGTTTGCACTGGAGTATATTTTGGTGTAACAATTTTTACTGTAACAGGAGCAATCACTGGGGCTTCTGACGGAACCACAGGAGCAGCCAAAGAAGCATCAGATTGAACAGTGGTGCAAGGGTTCAGGTGCAAAGGAGTCGGTGCTACACTTTGAGTCCTAGCTTCTCTTTCTTTAGCCAAATCAGCAAGAGCAGTACACCACTGTTTTACCGTTTGCTTTATAGTCTCTTCATTCTGCTTTATAGCTTCAGTCAGTGCTTTGCTTTCTTTTCTAACTTTAAATCTTTCAAGTGACCTAAAACTTCTCTCAGCATGGACCGCAAATATTCCTCAGGTAACTTTCCAGAAATTATTGAAGAATTAGACCTGCACTCAAGCGTTTCCTCCCATTCCAGTCTGCACCCAAGCGCCTCCTCCTTTCTTGGCACTTTTTTATGGTGCAATAGTTCCTGTTTTATTTTAACTGCATTTGTTTCTTTTACTTCTTTGTTCTGTGGTGCCGGCGCCATGTCAGGGCACGGCATTTCATCTTCTTCTTGTTCTTTATTTATGCTGACTAGAAAAAGAGCACTGGCTGGAGGATCTGGCCAGGCTTCATCCTCAATATCCTCTTCCTTCCTATCTATATGTATCACTTTTTCTAATTCCTTAATTAATTCCTTTTTTGTACATAGAGTTTTTACAGATTGCAAATCAGGGTAAACAGGTGGAGGTAGAGCAGTTGGTTCTGGAGAACTTCCTCCCAGATGATTACAACCAAAATCAAAAGTATCTCTGACAAGCTGCCACAAACTAAACACATCTGCAGGCACCTGGGAGGGGCTATACTTAGCATAATATTCCTGCAATTGGAGACCTATCTGATTCCATAACTTAACATCAACTACTCCATCCTCAGGGAACCAAAGACAAACAGTATGTACAAAATCAATAAATTTACAAAGTTGGTTATAATCTACTTTTACACCTCGGCATATTTATATACCGTGCTTTTCCCGGTTGGTTCCCCATGGTTGCCTGATCAGATTGCCCTCCTATTCTATATGTGTCCACGCGTGTCCTTTTTCTTCCTATTTCCTCAGGAGGGTCCTTCATGTTGTCTCTCGTATTTGAGCTCCTACGTGGGCGCCAGATGTGGGGGTCTGAGGTTAACTCAGACCACTGAGTGAGTTACTCGAAGGAGAGGCAAGGATTAAAATCAGTCAAGGGCCACAAGGCTGATGGCCAGTGACATAGTTAATTGTAGCAACGTGGTTTATATAGGCCTTTTAGCATTAGGTCATAGTTATTCTGCCTAGTTACAAGTTTTCCATAGTAACAGGAATAAGAATACCTACCAGGATATCAACCAGGATCTGATTACATATGTATAAGCATTGTTATAACAATATAGAGTCACGCGGTTTTAGTTCAATTTAAGTTTCCTTTTCCCAGGATTGTCCTAGTTACAATTAACAATAAGTTTAGATCACTGACATCACCTTAACCAGGTGAAACTTGTCTTCAGGCCAATCATAAAAGTATGAGGACCATCTCAACCTTCACAACTAGATGGCACTAGTGCTGGCCTCCAACAATGTCCATATACTGAGAGTTAGCTACATGGCAGAGTAGTCCAACATGTGTATATATAGAGGACTAACTACAAGGCAGATGAATCCAACATATTCATACAAAGAGTGCTGGCTACATGGCTGATTAGCCAAAATGTCCATATAAAGACAGTAAGCTACATAGCAGACAAGTCCAATATGTTCATATACAGGGAGCTACCTACATGGCAGATCAGTCCATCATATCTGTGCACAGAGAGCTAGCTACATGGCAGATGAGTGGAAAATGTCCATATATCAATAGATAGATACATGGCAGAATAGTGCAACATTTCTATATACATATTTCTAGATACTAGGCAAATAACTACAAGTTTCCCTTATACTGAGAGTTAGCTACATGGCACATGAATACAAATGTCCATATACATAATACAAGCTACATAGCAGATAAATCCAACGTGTCCATCCTCAAATAGGTAGCTACATGTCCAATATGTTCATATACAGAGAGCTACTTACATGTCAGATCAGACCAACATATCCATGCTCAGAGAGCTAGCTACATGACAGACCAGTCCATAATATCCATATACAAAGAGGTAGCTACATGGAAGAGCAGTGAAACATTTCTTTATATAGAGTTCTAGCTACATGGCAGATGAGTCCAACGTGTCCATATAGAGAGGGATAGCAACATGGCAGAGTAGTGTAACATATCCATATAGAGATAGCTAGCTACATGGCAGATGGGGACAACATGTGTATATACAGAGGACTAGCTACAAAGCAGATGACCGAAACATATACATACAAAGAGTGCTGGCTACATGGCTGATGAGTCCAACATGTCCATATACAGAGATATAAATACTTGGCAGAAAAGTCCAATATGTATGTATATACAGCTACTGAAATGACAGATCAATCCAAAATATCCATGCACAAAGAGTTAGCTATATGGCCAACGAGTCCAAAATGTCCATATACAGAGAGGTCGCTACATGTTAGAGTAGTGCAACATTTCCATTTAGAGTACTAGCTACATGGCAAATGAGTCCAACATGTCCATATACAGAGTACTAACTACATGGCAGATGTGGACAACATGTTTATATATAGAGGAATAGCTACAAAGCAGATGAGTCCAAAATATTCATACAGAGACCTGGCTTTATGTCTGATGAGCCCAACATGTCAATAAATAGAGATATAGCTACATGGCAGACAAGACCAATATGTTCATATACAGAGAGCTAGCTACATGGCAGATCAGTCCAAGATATCCATGCACAGAGAGCTAGCTACATTGCAGACGAGTCCAAAATGTACATACACCGAGAGCTAGCTCCATGTTAGAGTTGTACATCATTTCCATTTAGAGTAATAGCTACATGACAGATGAGTCCAACATGCCCATATACTGAGAAATAGCTATATGGCAGATGAGTCCAACATGTCCATATACTGAGAATTAACTACATGGCAGATGAGTCCATCATATCCTTGTACTGAGAGTTAGCTACATGACAGATGAGTCCAACATGTTTATATATAGAAGACTAGCTACATAGCAGATGAGTCCAACATGGTCATATAGAGAGAGTTTGTTACATGGCTGATGAGTCCAACATGTCCATATACTGAGAGCTAGCTACATGTCATACAAGTCCAATATGTTCATATACAAAGAGCTAACCACATGGCAGATCAGTCTAACATGTCCTTGCACAGAGAGCTAGATACATGAGAGACGAGTACAAAATGTCCATATACAGCGAGCTAGTACATGGCACATGAGTCCAATGTTTCCATATACAGGGAGATAGCTAAATGGCAGAGTAGTCCAACATGTCCATATACAGAGTACTAGCTACATGGTAGATGAGTGCAACATGCCCATATACTGAGATTTAGCTACATTGCAGATGAGTCCAACATGTGTATATATAAAGGACTAACTACAAGATAGATGAGACCAACATGTTTATACAGAGAGAGATAGCTACATGCCTGATGAGACCAACATATCCATGTACAGAGACATGGCAGAGAACTGCAACATTTCCATAGACAGAGGGCTCGCTACATGGCAGATGAGTCTAACATGTCCATATACTGACAGCTAGCTACATGGCAGAGTAGTCCAACATGTCCATATACAGAGTATTAGCTACATGGCAGATGAGTTCAAT
>NW_006408704.1:688274-689736 GCF_000296735.1 Chrysochloris asiatica
AATGTCTGCATACAGAGAGCAAGCTAAATGGCAGAGTAGTGCAACATTTCCATATACAGAGTTCTAACTACATGGCAGAAGAGTCCAACATGTCTATATACTGAGAGCTAGCTACATGACAGAGTACTCCAACATGTCCATATACAGAGTACTAGCTACATGGCAGATCAAACGAACATGTCCATATAATGACAGTTAGCCACATGGCAGAGGAACCCAACATGTGTATATATAGATGACTAGCTACAGGACAGATGGTCCAATATGTTTATACAGAGACAGGTGGCAACATCGGTGATGAGTCCAACATTTCCATAAATAGAGATATAGCGACATGACAGACCATTCCAATATGTTCATATACACAGAGCTACCTACATGGCAGATCTGTCCATCATATCCATGCACAGAGAACTAGCTACATGGCAGACGAGTCCAAAATGTCCATATAATGAGAGCTAGCTACATGTTAGAGTAAGGCAACATTTCCATTTAGACCACTAGTTACATGACAGATGAGTCTAACGTGTCCATGTACTGAGAATGAGCTACATGGCAGAGGAGTCCAACATGTCCATATACTGAGAGTTAACTACATGGCACATGAGTCCATCATGTCCATGTACTGAGAGTTAGCTACATGACAGATGAGTCCAATATGCTTATATATAGAAGATTAGCTACATAACAGATGAGTTCAACGTGTTCACACAGAGAGAGTATGCTACATGGCTGATGAGTCCAACATGTCCATATACAGAGAGCTAGCTACATGACAGATAAGTCCAATATGTTCATATACAGAGAGCTACCTACATGGCAGATCAGTCCAACATATTCATGCTGAGAGAGCTAGCTACATGCTAGACATATCCAAAATGTCTATATACAGCGAACTAGCTACATGGCAGATGAGTCCAACGTTTCCATATACAGAGAGGTAGCTATATGGTAGACAAGTCCTATGTGTAAATATACAGAGAGCTACCTACATAGCAGATGAATCCAACATGCCCATATATTGATAGTTAGCTGCACGGCAGATGAGTCCAACATGTGTATATATAGAGTGCTAGCTACAAGGCAGATGATTCAAACATGTTCATACAGAGAGAGCTGGCTGCATGGATGTAGAGTTCAACATGTCCATAAACAGAGAGCTAGCTACATATCATACAAGTTCAATATGTTCATATACAGACAGATAACTGCATGTCAGATGATTCCAAAATGTCCATATACAGAGAGCCAGCTAAATGTCAGAGTAGTGCAACATTTCCATATACAGAGTTCTAGCTACATGGCAGAAGAGTCCAAAGTATCAAAGTAGAGAGAGCTAGCTATATGACAGAGTAGTCCATCATTTCCATATACAGAATACTAGCTACATGGCAGATGAGTCCAACATGTCCATATACTGAGAGTTAGCTACATAGCAGATGAGTCCAACATATATGTGTAT
>NW_006408704.1:705984-707587 GCF_000296735.1 Chrysochloris asiatica
AGGTGGCATCATTGATGGACTCGGGGGTGGCAGCGGTGGTGAGGTTGGCCCAGGATCGAACATTGTTTCGTTCTGCTGTGCATGGAGTCGCTATGAGTCGATTCCGACTCGATGGCACCTGACAACAACAAACAACAACAGCTACAAGGCAGATGAGATCAACATGTTCACACAGAGAGAGCTAGTTTCATGGCAGACAAGTCCAAAATGTGCATATACAGAGAGCTAGCTACATGGCAGAATAATGAAGCAATTCCATATACAGAGTTTTAACTTGATGGTAGATGAGTACAACTTGTCCATATACTGAGAGCTAGCTATACAGCAGAGTATTCCAACATGTTCATATACAGAGTTCTAGCTACATGGCAGATTAATCCAACATGTCCATACACTGAGTGGTAGCTAAATGGCAGATGAGTCCAACATGTTCATATCCAGAGAGCTGGCTACATGTCTCATGAGTCCAACTACAAGGCAGATGAGTCCAACATGTCCATATACTGAGAGTTAGGTACATGGCAGACAAGTCACATATGTTCATATACAAAGAGCTACCTACATGGCAGATCAGTACAACGTATCCATGTACAGAGATATAGCTACATGGCAGATAAGTCCAAAATGTACATACAAAGAGAGATAGTTACATGGTGGTGTGGTGCATCATTTCCATATACATGCTTCTAGCTACATGGCAGATGAGTCCAAGATGTCCATATACAGAGAGTTAGCTACATGACAGAGGAGTGAAACATTTCCATATACAGGGTTCTAGCTACATGGATGATGACGACATGTCCATATACGGATAGCTAGCTACATGGCAGAGTAGTCCAACATATCCACACAGAGAGTGCTAGCTACGTGGCAGAGGAGTTCAACATGTCCATATACTGAGAGTTAGCTACATGGCAGAAAAGTTAACCATGTGAATACTTAGAGGCCTAGCTTCAAGGCAGAGGAGTCCAACATGTTCATACACAGAGAGCTGGCTATATGGCTGATGAGTCCAACATGAACATATATTCAAAGCTAGCTACGTGGAAGACATGTCCAATATGTTAATATACAGAGAGCTGCCAACATGGCAGATCAGTCCAACATATCCATTTCAACAGAGATAGCTACATGGCAGACGAGTCCAAAATGTCCATATAGAGGGAGCTAGGTACATGGCAGAGTTCTGCAACATTTCCATATACAGTGTACTAGCTACATGGCAGATGAATCCAAAGTTTCCATATAAAGAGAGTTAGCTATATGGCAGAGTAGTGAAACATTTCCATATACAGAGTTCTAGCTACATGGCAGATGAGTAAAACGTGTCCATATACAGAGAGCTAACTACTTGGCAGGCTAGTCCAAAATGTCCATATACAGAGTACCAGCTACATGGCAGATGACTCCAACATGTCTATATACTCAGAGTTAGCTACATGGCAGATGAGTCAAACATGTGTATATAGAGAGGACTAGGTACAATGCAGATGAGTCCAACATGTTCACACAGAGAGAACTGGCTACATGGATTAGGAATCCAACATATCCATGCACAGAGAGCTAGCTTAATGCAGATTAGTATAAAATGTCCATATAGAGT
>NW_006408704.1:707727-710332 GCF_000296735.1 Chrysochloris asiatica
CAGATGAGTCCAACGTGTCCAGATACTGAGAGCTAGCTACAAGGCAGTGTAGTCCAACATGTCCATATACAGAGTACTAGCTACATGTAAGATGAATCCAACATTTCCATATACTGAGAGTTAGCTACATGACAGATGAGTCGAACATGTGTATGTAAAGAGTACTAGCTACAACGCAAATGAGTCCAACATGTTCACAAAGAGCTGGCAACATGGCAGAGTATTCCAACATTTCCATATATAGAGTATTAGCTACATGGCAGATGAGTCCAATGTGTCCATATACTGAGAGTTAGCTACATGGCATATGAGTCCAACATGTCCAAATACTGAGAGATAGCTACATGGCATATGAGTATAAACGTATCCAAATACTGAGATTTAGCTACATGACACAGTAGTCCAAATTATCCATATAAAGCATACAAGCTACATGGCAGATGAGTCCATCATATCCATATACTGAGAGTTAGCTACATGGTACATGAATCCAACATGTGCATATATAGAGGAATAGCTACAAGGCAGATGAGTCCAACATGTTCATGCAGAGAGAGCTGGCTACATGGCTGATCAGTCCAACATGTCCATAACCAGAGAGCTAGCTACATGGCAGAGAAGTCTAATATGTTCATATACAGGGAGCTATCTGCATGAAAGATCAGTCCAACATACCCATGAACAGAGAGCTAGCTACATGATAGGTTAGTCCAAAATGGCAAAGTAGTGGTACATTTCCATATACAGAGTTCTAGTTACATGGTAGAATAGTCCAAAATGTCCATATACTGAGAGCTAGCTACATTGCAGAGTTGTCCAACATTTCCATATACAGAATTCTAGCTACATGGCACATGATTCCAACATGTCCATATACAGAGAGATAGCTACATTTCAGGTGAGTCCAACATGTCCATATACTTAGAGTTAGCTACATGGCAGAGGAGTCCAACATGGGTATATATAGAGCACTTGTTACAAAGCAGATGAGTCCAACGTGTTCATACACAGAGAGCTGACTACATGGCTGATGATTCCAACATGTCCATATGCAGAGAGATAACTAAATGGCAGACAAGTCCAAAATGTTCATATACTGGGAGCTACCTACATGAAGATCAGTCCAACACATACATGCACAGAGAGCTAGTTTCATGGCAGATGAGTCCAAAATGTCCATATACAAAGAGCTATCTGCATGGCCGAATAGTACAACATTTCGATATACAGAGTTCTCGCTACATGGCAGATGAGTTCAACATGTCCATATACTGAGAGTTAACTACATGGCAGATGAGTCCAACATGTGTATATTGAGAGGACCAGCTACAAGGCAGATGAGTCCAATATGTTCATACTCAGAGAGCTGGCTACATGGCTGATGAGTCCAACATGTTTATATATATGACAAGCTACAAGGCAGATGAGTCCTAAGTGTTCATACAGAGAAACTGGCTACATGGCAAATGAGTAAAACGTGTCCATACACTGAGAGCTGGATACATGGCAGAGTAGTCCAATGTGTCCATATACAGAGAGCTAGTTACATGCAGAGTAGTGCAACATTTCCATATTCAGGGTTCTAGTGACACGGTTGATGAGTCCAACTTCTCCATATACTGAGAGCTAACAACATGGCAGAGTAGTCTAACATGTCAATATACAGACTTCTAGCTACATGGCAGATGAGTCCAACATGTCCATATACTGAGAGCTAGCTACATGGCAATGTAATCCATCATGTCCATATACAGAGTTCTAGCTACATTACAGATGAGTCCAATGTGCCCATATACAGAGAACTACCTACATGGCAGAGTAGTGCAACGTGTCCATATACAGAGCACTAGCTACATGGCATATGAATCCTACATGTCCATATACTGAGAGTTAGCTATATGGCAGATGATTCCAACATGTGTATATTTAGAGGGCTTGATACAAGGCAGATGAGACCAACATGTTCATATCCAGAGAGAAGGCTACATGTCTGATGATTCCAGCATATTCATATACGTAGAGCTAGCTACATGACAGACATGTCCAATATGTTCATATACAGAGAGATACCTACATGGCAGTTCAGTCCAACATATTCATGTACAGAGATGTAGCTACATGGCAGACAAGTCCTAAATTTACATATACAAAGAGTTAGATACATGGCAGAGTAGTGCAACATTTCCATATACAGGGTTCTAGCTACATGGCATATGAGCTACCAGGCTGATGAGTCCAGCGTGTTCATAAAGAGAGAGCCGTCTACATGGCAGATGAATCCAACAGGTCTATATACTGATTGTTATCTACGTGTCAGATGAGTCCAACATGTGTATATTTAGAGTGCAGGCTACATGGTAGACAATTCGAAGATCTTCATATACTCAGAGCTACCTACATAGCAGATCAGTCCATAATATCCATGAACAGAGAGCTAGCCTCATTGCAGATGAGTCCAAAATGTACACATATAGAGAGCTAGCTTCATGGCAGAGTAGTGCAACATTTCTATATACAGACTTCTAGCTACATGACAGATGAGTCCAACGTGTCCATATACAGAGAGCTAGATAAATGGCAGAGTAGTGCAACATTTCCATATACA
>NW_006408704.1:710432-717428 GCF_000296735.1 Chrysochloris asiatica
TATACAGACTTCTAGCTACATGACAGATGAGTCCAACGTGTCCATATACAGAGAGCTAGATAAATGGCAGAGTAGTGCAACATTTCCATATACAGGGTTCCAGCTACATGGCAGATGATCCCAACTTCTTCATTTACTGAGAGCTAGCTACATCGCAGAATAGTCCAACATGTCCATATACATACAAAGTACAAGCTACATAATAGATGAGTCCAATATGTACATATACTGAGAGTTGTCTTCTTTTCAGATGAGTCCAACATGTGTATATTTAGAGGGCTAGCTACCAGGTTAATGAGTACAGCATGTTTATACAGAGAGAACTGGCTACATGGTAGATGAGTCCAACATGTCTATATACTGATTGTTATCTACATGTCAGATGAGTCCAACATGTTCATATACAGAGAGCTGGCTACATGGCTGATGAGTCCAACATGTTCACATACTGAGAGCTAGCTACATGGCAGATGAGTCCACTGTGCCCATATAATGAGAGCTAGGTACATGGCAGAGTACTCCAACATGTCCATATACAGGGTACCAGCTACATGGCAGATGAGTCCAATATGTCCATGTACTGAGAGTTATCTACTTTTTAGATGAGTCCAACATGTGAATATTTAGAGGGCTGATTTCATGGTAGATGACTCCAGCATGTTCAAATACTGATAGTAAGCTATGTGGCAGATGAGTTCAACATATGTATATTAAGAGGGCTAGCTACATGGCAGACAAGTCGAATATCTTAATCTACTCAGAGCTCCATACATAGCAGATCCGTCCAACATATCAATGTACACAGTAACAACATGACAGATGAGTCCAACATGTCCATATACAGAGAGCTATCTACATGGCAGTGTAGTGCAACATTTCCATATAAGGAGTTCCAGCTACATGGTAGATGTGTCCTATATGTCCGTATACTTAGAGCTTGCTACATGGCAGAGTACTACAACATATCCATATACAGAGTATTAGCTACATGGCAGATGAGTCCAACGTGTCCATATACTGAGAGTTAGCTATATGACAAATGAGTCCAACATGTGTATATTTAGAGGACTCGTGACGAGGGCACATGAGTCCAACCTGTTCATATACAGAGAGGTGCCTACATGTCTGAGGAGTCCAACGTGTCCATATCCTGAGAGCAAGCTACATGGCAGACAAGTCCAATATGTTCATATACAGAGAGATACCTACATGGCAGATCAGTCCAACATTTCCGTGTACATAGAGCTAGCTACATGGCAGACGATTCCAACATGTACATATATAGAGAGTGAGCTACCTGGCACAGTAGTTCAACATGTCCATATAAAGAGTACTAGATACATGGCAGATTAGTCCAAAATGTCCATATACTGAGAGGTAGCTACATGGCAAATGAATCCAATATGTGTATATTCACAGGGCTAGCTACAAGGCAGATGAGTCCAACATGTTCATACACAGAGAGCTGGCTATATGTCTGATGAGTCCAGTTTGTCCATATACAGAGAGAGCTAGCTACACGGCAGACAAGTCCAATATCTTCATATAAAGATACCTACTTACATGACAGTTCAGTCTAACATATTCATGTGCAGAGAACTAGCTACATGGCAGATGAGTCCAAAATATGCATATACAGAGAGATAGCTACATGGCAGAGTAGTACAACATTTCCATATACAGATTTCTAACTACATGGTAGATGAGACCCGAATGTCCATATAATGAGAACTAGCTATATGGCAGATTAGTGCAACATGACCATGTACAGAGTAGTAGCTACATGGCAGATGAGTGTAAAATGTCCATTTACTGAAAGTTAGCTACATGGCAGATGAGTCCAACATGTTCATACACACAGATCTGACTACATGGCTGTTGAGTCCAATATGTCCATATACTGAGATCTAACTACATGGAAGTCAAATCAATATGTTAATATACAGAGAGATAACTGCATTGCAGATCAGTACAACATATCTATGTATAGAAAGCTAGCTACATGGAAAACAAGTCCAAAATGTCCTTATACAAAGAGGTTGCCAGATGGCAGAGTAGTGCAATATTTCCATACATAGAATTCTAGATACATGGCAGATGAGACCCACATGTCCATATAATGAGAACTAGCTATATGGCAGATGAGTGCAACATGTCCATATACAGAGTACTAGCTACATGGCAGATGTGTGTAAAATGTCCATTTACTGAAAATTAGCTACATGGCTGATGAGTCCAACATGTTCATACACACAGAGCTGACTACATGGCAGATCAGTCCAACATATCCATGTACAGAGAGCTAGCTACATGGCAGAGGATTCCAAAATGTCCATATACGGAGAGCTGGCTACATGACTGATGCGTCCAACATGATCATATGCAGAGAGCTAGTCCAACATGATCATATGCAGAGAGCTAGTCCAACATGTCCATATACAGAGTACTAACTTCATGGTAGATGAGCCCAACATGTCCATATATTGAGAGATAGCCACATGGAAAAAGTCCAACATGTCAATATTTAGAGGGCTCGATACAAGGCAGATGAGTCTAATATGTTCATACACAGAGAGCTACCTACATGGCAGATCAGTCAAACATATCCATGCGCAGAGAGTTACCTATATGGCCGAGAGTCCAAAATGCCTATATAGAGAGAGCTAGCTATATGGCAGAGTAGTGCAACATTTCCTTATACAGAGTTCTAGCTACATGGCAGATGAGTCTAATGTGTCCAAATATAGAGAGCTAGCTTCATGGCAGAGTAGTTCAAGATTTCCATATACAGAGACCTAGCTTCATGGCAGAGTAGTCTAACATGTCCATATCCAGACTACTAGCTGCATGCAAGAGAAGTCAAATATGTCCATATACTGACTGTAAGCTGCATGGCAGATGAGTCCAACATGTGTATCTTTAGAGGTCTAGCTACAAAGCAAATGAGTCCAACATGTTTATATAAAGAGAGCTGGCTACATGGCTGATGAGTCCAACACTTCCTTATACTGAGAGATAGCTACATGGCAGGCAACTCCAATATGTGCATATACTCAGAGCTACCTACATGCAGATCAGTCCAACATATGAATGTATAGAGAGCTAACGACATGGCAGACGAGTATAAATGTCCATAAACAGAGAGCCAGATAAATGGCAGAGTAGTGCAACATTCCCATATACAGACTTCTAACTATATGGCAGATGAGTCCAACGTGTATATACACTGAGAGCTAGCAACATTGCAGCGTAGTCCAACAAATCCATATACAGAGTACTAACTACATGGTATATGAGACAAACGTGTCCATATACTGAGAGCTAGCTACATGGCATAGTAGTCCAACATGTCCACATACAGAGTTCTAGGTCCATGGCAGATGAGCCCATCATGCCCATATACAGAGTACTAGCTACATGGGAGATGAGTCCAACATGTCCATATATTAAGAGTTATCTACTATTCAGATGAGTCCAACATGTGTATATTTAGAGGGTTAGCAACAAGGAAGATGAGTCCACCATGTTCATACACAGAGAGCTGGCTACATGGCAGATGAGTCCAACATGTCCATATACTGATTGTTAGTTTCATGGCAGATGAATCCAACATGTTTCTATTTAGAACGCTAGCAACATGGCAGACAAGTGGAACAACTTCATATACTCAGAGCTACCTAAATAGCAGATGAGTCTAACATATCCATGTAAAGAGAGCTAGCTACATGGCAGACGAGTCCAAAATATCCCTATACAGAGAGCTAACAAGCTACACGGCAGACAAGTCCAACATTTCAATATACAGAGTTCTAGCTACATGGCAGATGAGTCCAAAGTGTTCATATAATGGGAGCTATCTACATGGCAGAGTAATCCAACATGTCCATATACAGCGTAGTAGCTTCATGGCAGATGAACCCAACGTGTCAATATACTGAGAGCTAGCAACATGACAGATGAATCCAACATATGTATATTTAGAGGGCTAGCTACAAATCAGATGAATCCAACATGTTCTTTCACAGAGAGCTGGCTACATGTCTGATGAGTCCAACATGTCCATATACAGAGAGCTAGCTACATGGTAGAGTAGTGTAACATTTCCATATACAGTGATAGCTACATGGCAGAGAAGTGCAATATGTCCATATGCAGAGTTCTAGCTACATGGCGTATGAGTCCAACGTGTCCATATACTGAGAGCTAGCTACATAGCAGTGGAGTCCAAGATATCCATATACAGAGTAATAACTATATGGTCGATGATTAACACATGTCCATATACTGAGAGCTAGCTACATGTCAGATGAGTCCAACATGAGTATATTTAGAGGGCTAGCAACAAGGCTGATGAGTCCAACATGGTCATACAGAGAGAGGTAGATACATGGCTGAGGAGTACAAAATGTCCATATAAAGAGCACTAGCTACATGGCAGACAAGTCCAATATGTTGATATACAGATAGCTAACTATATGGCAGATCAGTCCAACATATCCACACACAGAGAGCTAGCTACATGGCAGATGAGTTGAAAATGGCCATATACAGAAAGCTAGCTACATGGCAGAGTAGTGCAACATTTCTGTATATGGAGTTCCAGCTACATGGCATATGAGTGCCACATGTCCATATACAGAGAGCTAAATACATGGCAGAGAAGTGCAACATTTCCATATAAAGGGTTCTAGCTACATGGCAGATGATTCCAACTTGTTGATATACAGAGAGCTAGCTACATAGCAGAGTAGTGTATCATTTCCATATACAGAGTTCTAGCTACATGGCAGATGATTCCAACTTGTTGATATACAGAGAGCTAGCTACATAGCAGAGTAGTGTATCATTTCCATATACAGAGTTCTAGCTACATGGCAGAGTATTCGAACGTGTCCATATATTGAGAGATAGCTACTTGGCACAGTAGTCCAACATGTCCATATACAGTATAATCGCTACATGGCAAATGATTCCAACATGTCCATATACTGAGAGCCAGCTACATGACAGATGAATCCAACATGTGCATATTTAGAGGGCTAGCTACAAGGCAGATGAGTCCAACATGTTCAAACACAGAGAGCTGGCTACATAGATGATGAGTCCAAAATGTTCATATAGAAAAAGGTAACTAGATGGCAGAGTAGTGCAACATTTCCATATACAGGGTTCTTACTACATGGTGTTTGTGTCCAACATTTTCATATACAGGGAGCTAGCAACATGGCAGAGTAGTGCAAAATTTCCGTATACAGAGTTCTAACTACAGAGCAGATTAGTCCAACATGTATATATACTGAAAGCTAGCTCCATGGCAGAGTAATCCAACAAGTCTTTATACAGAGTTCAATCTACATGGCAGAGTAATCCAACAAGTCTATATACAGAGTTCAATCTACATTGCAGAGTTATCCAACAAGTCTCTATACAGATTTCTAGCTACATGGCTGAGTAGTGCTACATTTCCATACACAGAGTTCTAACTACAATACAGATGAGTCCAACATGTCCATATACTGAGAGTTAGCTACATGGCAGATGAATCCAAAATGTTCATACCTAGGATCTGGCTACATGGCTAATGAGTCCAGCATGTCCATAAACTGAGAGCAAGCTACATAACAGACAAGTCCAATATGTTCATATACAGAAAGCTAACTTCATGGCATATTGGTCCAACATAGCTACATGGCAGAGTAATCCAACAAGTCTCTATACACATTTCTAGCTACATGGCAGAGTAATGCTACATTTCCATACACAGAGTTCTAACTACAATACAGATGAGTCCGACATGTCCATATACTGAGAGTTAGCTACATGGCAGATGAATCCAAAATGTTCATACTCAGGATCTGGCTACATGGCTAATGAGTCCAAAATGTCCATAAACTGAGAGCAAGCTACATGACAGACAAGTCCAATATGTTCATATACAGAGAGCTAACTTCATGGCATATTAGTCCAACATAGCCACTCACAGAGAACTAGCTACATGGTGGATGATTCCAAAATGTCCATATACGGAGAGCTGGCTACATGGCTGATGTGTCCAACATGATCATATACAGAGAGCTAGCTACATGGCAGACAAGTCCAATATGTACATATACAGAGAGGTAGCTACATGCTGAGTAGTGCCACATTTCCATATACAGTGTTCTAGCTACATAGCAGATGAGTCCAAATGTCCATATATGGAGAGCTGGCTACATGGCACAGTAGTCCAACATGTCCATATACAGAGTACTAGATTTATGCAGATGACCCCAACATGTCCATTTACTGAGAGTTAGCCACATGGCAAATGAGTTCAACATGTGAATATTTAGAAGGCTCGTTACAAGGGAAATGAGTCTAACATGTTCAGACACAGAGAGCTACCTACATGGCAGATCAGTACATCATATCCATGGACCAAGATCTAGCTACATGGCAGATGAATCCAAAATGCCCATATACAGAGAGCTAGCTATATGGCAGAATAATGCAACATTTCAATATACAGAGTTCTAGCTACATGGCAGACGAGTCCTACATGTCCATATGCAGAGAGCTAGCTACATGGCAGAGTAGTTCAAGTTTTCCATAAACAGAGCTCTAGCTACATGGTGGATGACTCCAACGTGTCCATATACAGACAGCTAGCTATATGGCAGAATAGTCTAACATGTCCATATCCAGAGTACTAGCTACATGCAAGAGAAGTCCAACATGTCCATATACTGAGAGTAAATTGCATGGCAGATGAGTCCAACATGTGTATCTTTAGAGGGCTAGCTACAAGGCAGATGAGTCCAACATGTTTATACACAGAGAGCTGGCTACATGGCTGATGACTCCAACATTTCCATATACTGAGAGCTAGTTACCTGGCAGACAAGTCCAATATGTGCATATACTCAGAGCTTCCTACATGACAGATCAGTCCAACAATTGAATGTATAGAGAGCTAGCTACATGGCAGATGAGACGAAAATGTCCATATACAGAGAG
>NW_006408704.1:717559-719600 GCF_000296735.1 Chrysochloris asiatica
CTACATGACAGATCAGTCCAACAATTGAATGTATAGAGAGCTAGCTACATGGCAGATGAGACGAAAATGTCCATATACAGAGAGTCAGATACATGGCAGAGTAGATCAACATTCCCATATACACACTTCTACCTATATGGCAGATGAGTCCAATGTGTCCATCTACAGAGAGCTAGCTACATGGCAGAGTAGTGTAACATTTCCATATACAGAATTCTAGTTCTTTGGCAGATGAGTCCAATGTGTCCATACACTGAGAGCTAGCTATATGGCAGAGTAGTCCAACAAATCCATACACAGAGTACTAACTACATGGCAGATGTGTTAAAGATGTCCATATACTGAGAGCTAGCTGTATGGTAGAGTAGTCCAACATGTGTATATTTTGATGTCTAGCTATAAGGCAGATGGGTCCAAAAGTTCATTCAGAGAGAGCTGGCTACATAGCTGATGAGTCCAACATGTCCATATACTGAGAGCTAGCTACATGGAAGACAAATCCAATATGTTAATATATAGAGGGCTAACTACATTGCAGATCAGTCCAACATATCCATGCACAGAGAGCTAGCTACATGGCAGATGAGTCCAAAATGTCCATATACAGTGATGGCTACATTGCAGAGTAGTGCAACATGTCCAAATTCAGAATTCTAGCTACATGGAATATGAGTCCAACATGTCCATATACTGACAGCTAGCTACGTAGCAGAGTAGTCCAAGATGTCCATATACAGAGGATTGCCTACATGGCAAATGACTCACACATGTCCATATACTAAGAGCTAGCTACATGGAAGATGTGTCCAATATTTTTATATATAGAAGACTAGCAACAAGGCAGATGAGTCCAGCATGTTTATGCACATAGAGGTGAATACATGGCTGATGAGTCCAACATGTCCATGTACAGCAAGCTATATACATGGTAGACTAGTTCAAAATGTCCATATACAGAAAGCTGGATACATGGCAGAGTAGTGAAAGATTTCCATATACAGAGGTATAGCTACACGGCAGATGAGTACAACGTGCCCATATACTGCGAGCTAGCTACATGTCAGAGTAATCCAACATGTCCATATACACAGTACTAGCTTCATAGCAGATGAACCCAACATGTCTATCTACTGAGAGTTAGCTACATGGCAGATGAGACCAACATGTGAATATATACAGGGCTCATTACAAGGCACATAAGTCCAACATGTTCATACACAGAGAGCTGGCTACATGGCTGATGAGTCCAACATGTACATATACAGAGAGCTAGATGCATGGCAGAGAAGTGCAACATTTCCATATACAGGGTTCTAGCTATATGGCAGATGAGTCCAACATGTTCATATACTGAGAGCTAGCTACATGGCAGAGTAGTCCAACATGTCCACATACAGAGTACTAGATACATGGCAGATGAGTCCAACATGTGTATATTTAGAGTGCTCACAACAAGACAGATGAGTCCAACATGTTCATACACAGAGAGCTGCCTACATGATTGATGAGACCAACATGTCAATATACAGAGAGCTAGCTACAATGCAGACAAGACCAATATCTTCATACACAGAGAGCAAACTACACAGCAGATTAGTCCAACATATCCATGTACAGAGAACATTCTACATGGCAGATGAGTCCAATATTTCCATATACAGAGAGGTAGCTACATGGCAGAGTGTTGCAACATTTCTATATACAAGTTTCTAACTACATGGAAGATGAGTCCAACGTGTCCATATAATGTGAGCTAGCTACATGGCAGAGTAGTCCAACAGGTCCATATAGAGAGAATAAGCTACATGGCAGATGAGTCCAACATATACATATACTGAGAGTTAACGACATGGCACATGAGTGCAACATGTGTATATTTAGAGGTCTAGTTACAAGGCAGATGAGTCCAGCATGTTCATTCAGAGAGAGCTGGCTACATGGCTGATGAGTCCAACATATCCATATACTGAGAGCTAGCTACATGGCAGAGTAGTGCAACATTTCCATATACAGAGTTCTAGCTACATGGCAAATGAGTCCA
>NW_006408704.1:720985-724783 GCF_000296735.1 Chrysochloris asiatica
GAATCCAAAATGTCCATATACAGAGAGCTAGCTTCATGGCAGATGAGTCCAATGTTTCCATATTCTGAGAGTTAGATACATGGTAGATGAATCCAACATGTCCATATACTGAGAGTTAGCAACATGACAGATGAGAGCAACGTGTGTATTTATAGAGGACTAGCTAAATGCAGAAGAGTTCAAAGTATTCATACAGAGAGAGCTGGCTACATGACAGACAACTCCAACATGTAAATATACAGAGAGCTAGCTGTATGGCCTACAATTCCAATATGTTAAAAGACAGAGAGCTACCTACATGGCAGATCAGTTAAACATATCCATTCTGGGTAATGTCATAGAAAAAGAGGAAGACCTCGAATGAGATGGATCAGCCAGGTGAAATCATTAATGGTGTCAAGTGTGGCGGCAGTAGTGAGGTTGGCCCAGGATTGGACATTGTTTTGTTCTGCTGATGAGTCCAACATATCAATATACAGAAAACTAGCTACATGGAATACAAGTCCAATATGTTCATATACAGATAAGTCCATCATATCTATCCATAGAGAGCTATTTACTTGGCAGATGAGTCCAACATGTCTATATATAGAGAGAGAGGACTAGCTAAAAGGCAGATTAGTCCAACATATTCATACACAGGGAACTGGCTACATGACTGATGAGTCCAACATGTACATATACAGAGAGCTAACTACATGGCAGTTCAGTCAATAGAAAGTACTAGCTACATGGCGTTGAGTCCAACATGTCGATGTACCGAGAATTAGCTACATGTCAGATGATTCCTACATGTCCATATACTGAGAGTTACATACATGGCAAATGAGTCCAACATTTCCATAAACTGAGAGTTAGCCACATGGCAGATGAGTCCCACATGTGTATATATAGAGGACTAGCTACATGGCAGATGAGTCTAAAATGTTCATAGACAGAGATGGATACAGGGCTGATGAGTCCAAAATGTCCATATACAGGGAGCTAGCTACATGGCAGACAAGTCCAATATGTTAATATACAGAGAGCTACCTACATGGCAAATCAGTCCAACAGATCCATGTACTGAAAGTTAGCTTCATGGCAGAAGAGTCCGAAATATCCATATACAGAGAGCTAGCTACATGACAGAGGATTGCGTCATTTCAATATACAGAGTTCTAGCTATGTGGCAGATGAAGAAAACCGGGTCATATACTGAGAACTAGCTTCATGGAAGATGAGTCCAACATTTGTATATATAGAGGACTAGATTCAAGGCAGATGAGTCCATCATATTCATAAAAAGAGAGTTGGCTACATGGCTGATGAGTCCAACATGTACATATTCAGAGAGGTAACTGCATAACAGAAAAGAACTATACGTTCATATGCATAGAGCTACCTACATGGCAGATCAGTCCAACATATCCATGCACAGAGAGCTAGCTACATGTTCTAGCTACATGACAGATGAGTCCAACATGACCATATTCTGGGAGTTAGCTACATGGCAGAGTAGTCCAACATTTCCATATTCAGAGTACTAGCTACAAGGCAGATGAGTCCATTGTGTCCATGTACTGAGATCTAACTACATGGCAGAGTAGTCCAACATGTCCATGTACAATGTACTAGCTGATTCTTACATGTCCATATACTAAGAGTTAACTACATGGAAGATGAGTCTAAAATGTCCATATACTGAGAGTTAGCTACATGGCAGAATCCAACATGTGCATATAATGAGAGTTAGCTACATGGCAGATGAGTGCAACATGTATATATATAGAGTTAGCTACAAGGCAGATGAGTCCAACATGTTCAAACAGAGAGATCTGGCTACATGGCAGACAAATCCAAAATGTCCATATGCAGAGAGCTAGCTACAAGGCAGATGAGTCCAACGTTTCCATATTCTCAGAGTTAGCTACACGGTAGATGAATCCAACATGTCCAAATACTGAGAGTTAGCAACATGGCAAATGAGCCCAATGTGTGTATGTATAGAAGACTAGCTCAATGCAGACGAGTACAATGTATTCATACAGAGAAAGCTGACTACATGGCAGACGAGTCCAACATGTCCATATACAAAGAGCTAGCTATATGGCAGACAAATCAAATATGTTAATATACAGAGAGCTACCTACATGGCAGATAATTCCAACATATCCATGCTGGGTAAGGTGGAGGGTCATAGAAAAAGAGGAAAACACCCAATGAGGTGGATCAGCCAGGTGACATCATTAATGGTATCAAGTGTTGTGGCGGTAGTGAGGTTGGCCCAGGATCAGATATTGTTTTGTTCTACTGATGAGTCCAACATATCAATATACAGAAATCTAATTACATGGAATGCAAGTTCAATATGTTCATATACAGAGAGCTACCTACATGGAAGTTCAGTGCATCATATCCATGCATAGAGAACTATTTACTTGGCAGATGAGTCCAAAATATCCATAAAAAGATCAGTCCAACACATCCACATACAGAGAGCTAGCTACATGGTAGAAGTGTCCAAAATATCCATATACAGAGAGCTAGCTACATGGCAGAGTAGTGTGACATTTCAATATACAGAGTTCTAGCTAAATGGCACATGAGGCAAACCTGTCCATATACTGAGAGCTAGGTACATGGCAGGTGAGTCCAACATGTGTATATATAGAGGACTAGCTACAAGGCAGATGAGTCCAATTTATTCATACAAAGACAGCTGGCTACATGGCTGATGAGTCCAACATGTACATATTCAAAGAGATAACTGCTTGGCAGACAAGTCCTATACGTTCATATACAGAAAGCAAACTACATGGCAGATCACTCCATAGAAAGTACTAGCTGCATGTCAGATGATTCCTACATGTCCATATACTGAGAGTTAGCTTATTGGCAGATGAGTTCAACATATGTATATATAGAGGATTATCTACAAGGCAGATGAGTACAACATGTTCATACAGACAAAGAGGGCTACATGGCTGATGGGTGCAAGATGTCATTATACAGAGATTTAGATACATGGCAGACAAGTCTCATATGTTCATATACAGAGAGCTTCTTTCATAGTAGATCAGTCCAACATATCCATTCACAGAGAGCAAGTTTCAAGGCAGATGAGTCCAAAATGTCCTTATACAGAGAGATAGTTATATGGCAGAATAGTGCAACGTTTCCACATAGAGAGTTATAGCTACATGAGAGATGAGTCCAACGTGTCCATATACTGAGAGCTAGCTACTTGGCAGAATAATCCAACATGTCCATATACAAAGTACTAGCTACATGGCAGATGTGTCCAACATGTCCATATAATGAGAGTTAGCTACATGGTAGATGAGTCCACCATGTTTATATTTAGAGGGCTACCTACAAGGCAGATGAGTTGAACATATTCATAGAGAGAAAGCTGGCTACATGGGTGAGGTGGCCAACATGTCCATATACTAAGAGCTATCTACATGGCAGACAGTGTAATATGTTCATATGCAGGGAGCTACCTACATGGCAGATCAGTTCAAGATATCCATGCACAGAGAGTTAGCTACATGGCAGATGAGTCCAACATGTCCATATACTGAGAGTTAGCTACATGGTAGATGAGTCCAACATGTGTATATTTGGAGCACTAGCAATAAGGCAGATGAGTCAAACATGTTCATACAGAGAGAGCTGGCTACATGCCTGATGAGTCCAACATGACCATATACTGAGAACTACCCACATGGCAGACAAGTCCAATATGTTCATATACAGAAAGCTAACGACATGGTAGATCAGTCCAACATATCCATGCACAGAGAGCCAGCAACA
>NW_006408704.1:725613-730071 GCF_000296735.1 Chrysochloris asiatica
AATGTACATATACAGAGAGCTAGCTACATGGCAGAGTAGTGCAACATTTCCATATACAGAGTTCTAGCTACATGGCAGATGAGTCCAACATGTGTATATTTAGAGGGTTTGCTACAAGGCAGATGAGTCCAACATGTTCATACACAGAGAACTGGCTACATGGCTGATGAGTCTAACATGTCCATATACAGAGAGCTAGCTACATGGCAGACAAATCCAATATGTTCAGATACAGAGAGCTACCTACATGGCAGATCAGTCCAACATATCCATGTACAGAGACCTAGCTACATGGCAGATGAGTCCAAAAAGTACATATATATAGCGAGAGCTTCTTTGCAGAGTAGTGCAACATTTTCATATACAGAGTTCTAGATACATGGCAGATGAGTCCAACGTGTCCGTTTATTGAGAGTTAGCTACATGGCAGAGTAGTCCAACATGACCAATATGTCCATAGATTTCTAGCTACATGGGAGATGAGTACAACGTGTCCATATACAGAGAGCTAGCTACATTGCAGAGTAGTGCATCATTTACAGTTACAGAGTTCTAGCTACATGGCAGAGTATTCCAATGTGTCCATATTCTGAGAGCTAGCTGCATGGCAGAGTAGTTGAATATGTCCATATATAGAACTCTAGATCATGACAGATGAGTCCAAATTGACCATATACTGAGAGTTAGCTATATGGCAGAGTAGTCCAACATGTCCATACACAGAGTTCTAACTACATGGCAGATGAGAATAATATATCCATATACTGGTAGCTAGCTACATGACTGAGTAGTACAACATGCCCCTATACAGAGTTCTAGCTTCATGGCAGATGAGTTCAACATGTCCATATACTGACAGTGAGCTACATGACAGATGAGTCCAGTATGTGCATATTTAGAGGCTTGGCTACACGGCAGAGGAGTCCAACATGTTCATAACAGAGAGCTGGCTACATGGTTGAAGAGTCCAACATGTCCATAAACTAGAGAACTAGCTACATGGCAGAGTAGTCCAACATGTCAATATACAGAGTACTAGCTACTTGGCAGATGAGTCCAACATGTCCAAATACTGAGAGTTAGGTACATGAAAGATGAGTCCAACATGTGTATATATAGAGGACTAGCTACAAGGCAGATGAGTCCAACATGTTCATACAGAAAGAGCTGGCTATAAGGCTGATGAGTCCAACATGTCTATATGCAGAAAGCTAGCTACATGACAGAGAAGTCCAATATGTACATATACAGAGAGCTACCTACATGGCAGATCAGTCCAACATGTCCATTCACAGAGAGTTAGCTATATGGCAGACAAGTACAAAATATCCATGTACAGAGAGTTAGCTATATGACAGAGTAGTGCAACATTTCCATATACAGAGTTCAATCTACATGGCAGATGAGTCCAACATTTACATATACTGAGAGTATCCTATATGGCAGATGAGTCTAACATTTGGATATATAGAGGACTACCTACAAGGAAGATGAGTCCAACATGTTCATATACAGAGATCCGGCTACATGGCTGATGAGTACTATATGTCCATATACAGGTAGCTAGCTACATGGCAGACAAGTCCAATATGTTCATATAGAGAGAGCAGCCTACATGGCAGATCAGTCCAACATATGCATGCACAGAGGGCCAGATAGATGGCAGATGAATCCAAAATATCCATATACAGAGACCCAGATACATTTCAGAACAGAGCACCATTTCCATATACAGAGTTCTACCTACATGGCAGATGAGGCCAACATGTGTATATATAGAGAACAAGATACAAGCAGATGAGTCCAACATGTTCCTACAGAGAGAGTTGGCTACATGGCTGATGTGTGCAACATTTCCATATACAGAGCGCTAGCTACATAGCCAACATGTTCAATATGTTCATATACAGAAAGCTAGCTAAATGGAAGAATACTGCATCATATCCAAATACATAGTTCTGGCTACATGACAAATGAGTCAAACGTGTTCATATACAGAAAATGAGCTACATGGCAGAGTAGACCAACATGTTCATAGAAAGTGTACTAGCTAAATGGCAGATGGGTCCAAATGTCCATACAGCGACAGTTATCTCCATGGCAGATGAGTCCAACTTGTGTACATATAGAGGATTAACTACAAGGCAAATGAGGCCAACATATTCATACAGAGAGAGCTGGCTACATGTCTGATGAGTCCAACATGTCCATATACAGAGAACTAGCTACATGGAAGACAAGTAAAATATGTTCATATACAGAGAGCTAACTACATGGCAGATCAGTCCAACATATCCATGCTCAGACAGTTATCTACATGGCAGATGATTAAAAAATACGGAGAGCTAGCTACATGCAGTGCAATATTTGCATATACAGAGTTCTAGCTACATCGCAGAGGAGTACAATGTATCCATGTGCTGCGAGCCAGGTTCATGGCAGTGTCATCCAACATTTCCATATACACAGTACTAGCTACATGGCAGATGAGTGCAACATGTCCATATACTGAGTGTCAGCTACATGGCAGAGGAGTTTAACATGTATATAAAGAGGATTAGCTACAAGGAAGATGAGTCCAACATATTCATACAGAGAGAGCTGTCTACATGGCTGATGAGTCCAACATGTCTATATACAGAGAGCTAGCTATGTGGCGGAAAAGTCCAATCTATTCTTATACAGAGAGCAGCCTATATGGCAGATCAGTCCAGTATATCCATTCACATAGAGCTAGCTGCATTGCAGACTAGTCCAAATTGTTCATATACAGAGAGCTAGCTGCATGGCAAAGTAGTGCAACATTTCCATATACACAGTTCTAGCTACATGGTAGATGAGCTCAACGTGTCCATATACTGAGAGCTAGCTACATGGCAGAAGAGTCCAACATGGCCATATACTGAGAGTTAGCTACATGGCAGATGAGTCCAAAATCTGTATATATAGATGACTAGCTACAAGGAAGATGAGACCCACATGTTCATACAGAGAGAGCTGACTACATGGCCGATGAGTCCCACATCTCCATATACTGTGAGTTAGCTACATGACAAAGTATTGCAACATTTCCATGTACAGGGATCTAGCTACATGGCAGATGAGTCCAATGTGTCCATATACTGAGAGCTTGCTACATGGCCGAGTAGTAGAATATGTCCATATACAGATTACTACCTACATGGCAGATGAGTCCAACATGTCCATATACTGAGAGCTAGCTTCATGGCAGATGAATCCAATATGTGTATATATAGAAGAGTACCTCCAAGGCAGATGAGTCCAACACGTTCATACAGAGAGAGCTTGTTAGATGGCTGAAGAGACCAACATGTCCTTACACTGAGAGCCAGCTACAAGGCAGGCATGTCCAATACGTTCCTATACAGAAAGCTACCTAAAAGTCAGATCAGTCCAACATATCCATGCACAGAACTAGCTACACGGCAGATGAGTCCAACGAGTCCATATACTGTGAATTAGCTACGTGGCATATGAGTACAACAAGTGTATATATAGAACTGTAGCTACAAGGCAGATGAATCCAACATGTTTATACAGAGAGAGCTGGCTATATGTCTGATGGGTCCAACATGTCCATATACAAAGAACGAGCTGCATTGTTGACATGTGCATTATGTTGATATACAGAGAGATACCTACATGGCAGATCAGTCCCACATATCCATGCACAGAGAACTAGCTACATGGCAGACGAGTCCAAAATGGCCATATGGAGAGAGCTAGCTACATGGCAGAATAGTGCAACATGTCCATATACAGAGTACTAGCTACATGGCAGATGACTCAAACGTGTCCATATTCAGATAGCTAGCTACATGGCAAAAAAGTGCAGCATTTCCATACACAGGGTTCTAGCTACATAGCAGATGTGTCCAATGTGTCGATATACTGAGAGCTAGCTACATGGTAGAGTAGTGCAACATTTCCATATATAGAGTTCTAGCTACATGGCAGATGAGTCCCACATGTCCATATATTGAGGGTTAGCTACTTGGCAGATGAGTCCAACATGTATATATATAGAGGACTAGCTACAAGACAGATAAGTACAACATGACCATACTTAGAGAGCTGCATACATGGCTGATGAGTCCAACATGTCCATATACAGAGAGCTACTACATGGCATACTAGTCCAATATGTTCATATACAGAGAGCTACCTACATGGCAGATCAGTCTAACATATCCATGCACAGAACTAGCTACATGGCAGACTAGTCCAAAATGTCCCTAAACACAGATAGCTACATGGCAGAGTAGAGTAACTTGTCCACTTACAGAGTTCTAGCTACATGGCAGATGAGTACTACGTGTCCATATACTGAGTGTTAGCTACATGGTATAGTAGTCCAAGACGTACATGTTTATATTTAGAGGACTAGCTACAAGGCAGATGTGTCCAATATGTTCATACAGAGTGACCTGTCTCCAT
>NW_006408704.1:730728-731715 GCF_000296735.1 Chrysochloris asiatica
AGAGTACTCGCTACATGTCCGATAAGTCCCACAGGTCCATATACTGAGAGCTAGCTACATGCCAGACAAGTCCAATATGTTCATATACAGAGAGTTACCTACATGGCAGATCAGTCCAACATATCCATGCACAAAGAACTAGCTACATGGCAGACGAGACCAAAATGTCCATATACAGGGGTAGCTATATGGCAGAGTAGTTCAACATGTCCATATACAGAGTTCTAGCTACATGGCAGACAAGTCCAACAATCCCTATAAAGAATACTAGAAACATGACAGATGAGTCCCACATGACCATATACTGAGATTTAATTGCATATCAGATGAGTCCACATGTGTATATTTAGAAGGTTGGTTACAAGGCAGATGAATCCAACATGTCGATACAGAGAAAGCTGGCTACATGGCTGATGAGTCCAACATGTCTACATACTGAGAGCTAGACACATGGCAGACAAGTCCAATATGTTCACATACAGAGAGCTACCTAAATGGCAGATCAGTCCAACGTACCCATGCACAAAGAAATAGCTACATGGCACACAAGTCCAAAATGTCCATATACAGAGGTAGCTACATGGCAGAATAGTGCAACATGTCCAAATACAGAGTACTAGCTACATGGCAGATGAGTCCAACATGTCCATATACTGAGAGCTAGCTACATGGTAGAGTAGTCCAAGATTTCCATATAAGGAGTACTAGCTACATGGCAGATGAATCCAACATTTCCATGCACTGAGAGTTAGCTATGTGGCAGATGAGTCCAACATGTGTATACATAGAGGACTAGCAACAAGGCAGATGAGTCCAACATGTTCATACAGAAAGAGCTGACTATATGGTTGATGAGTCCAACATGTCCATATACAGAGAGCTTGCTACATGACAGACAAGTTCAATATGTTCATATACAGAGAGCTACCTACTTGGCAGAGCAGTCCAACATATCCATGCACAGAGAGCTAGCTACATGGCAGATGA
>NW_006408704.1:731815-739238 GCF_000296735.1 Chrysochloris asiatica
AAAATGTCCATATACAGAGAGCTAGCTACATGGCAGAGTAGTGCAACATTTCCATATACAGAGTTCTAACTACATGGCAGACGAGTCCAATATGTCCATATACTGAGAGCAAGCTACATTGCAGAGCAGTCCAACATATCTGCAAAGAACCTGCCCAGGCATATTTAATCCAGGATTTTTCCGAAGACGTGTGCGCGTTGGCGATTATAGAATTACACGGAGTCATGGGTCACAATTCAAATTCTTCTTCTTACATGCTTTAATAATAATATTTCTATGGCTACTCTAATACTCTACTTCTCTCATTCTTTCCTGTCCTGCTCATTCTTTGCTCCCCTGCTCTCCAGCTCATCTCTTCTGCTTCCTTTCTCCCCTCCCTTGCTCCTGCTTTCATTCTCTCTTCTTCTGCTCCCCTTCTGCTCATCACTTCTGTTTCTTTTCTCCCTTCCCTTCCTTCCATTTCTTTACTGTTCCCTTCTCTACATTACTCCTATTCTTTTTCTTTCTACACTACTATTCCTAATTATCTACATTACTACTTTCACTATTCCACTCCCCTGCTTCTTCTCTACATTACTCTCTCTATCCTCCCTCCATTCTTGTCTAGTCTCCTCTCCACCTCATATTCCTTCTTCTATCCCTACTTCTTTCTGCTTCTACTTACTTCTCTCATTCTTGCCTCTACATCTCTTACCTCTCTCCTTTTTTCTCCTCCTTTCTTGTCCTCCTTAGTTCTATCTTTCAACCCCCTTATATGCCATTACAAAAAACATTGCTTTCATAGTAATCAATGACATCAAGGTACAATCTATCTTGGGGCACATTCCTCATGGTTTAAAATTCTTAAATTTACAATAGGGATGAGGAGTTACAGCAATAACATTATCTCAAAGCATAGGAGACATTCAGGCACCTTGAAAACTTTTAGTTAAACATTTGTTCATACATAAAACTATTCTTTTCTCTGAGAAGCAAGTTAACCTTCACATATGTTTCATAACCTTTGTCAGTTAAGTGCTGTTAATTTTAGTTGTTAGGTGCAATTGACTCTCCATTAACTTCTTCCATACACTATCTGTTTATAGCCTACAAAAAACATCACTTATCAGGGAAACTGAGGCTATGAAAACAACTCCTCTATTGTACTGATCATTAATTTAAGAACGTCTAAGTCAGACTTTTTATTAAGTATCTGTATATACCCATAGCTTTTATTTGTGGCATGGTTGGTTTTTAGCGGTACTTTATTGCCTTAACTAAGGCTACAAGTAAGAATGTTTATAATCACTAAACCTAAGCTGGTAGTAATTCAATTGACAAATCCTGTCTGCTAGCAGTCTTCAGAATATTGTTAATACAAGCATTAAAACTACCTATGATTACAAGTAGAATAAAATGTAGCTAATGTGTAGCTTCTAACTTTTAATAAAAATATACTAAAGTGTAGGAGAGTCAAAGATCTAAAGAAAAGGGATACTAATAAAATCATTAATAAATCAGAGAATGATACAACAAGTGAAAAATTTAACTAGGGGTCTGCACTTAAAAAATAATAAAACAAGTATTTGTGGCTCTGCCATCCAAAGAGAAAAAGAAAAGGAAAGAAAATAATTCATTGTTGCTTTGCAAAAACAATGAATTCTTCATGTGCAGGTTCCCCCATGTGTCATTTCTTTATTTCAATTCCTCGACTAATATGTCTCAATTTCTTTATTTTATTCCTTAAATAATTATGGCCATGGAAACATATCCATATATAGAGTACTAGCTATATGGCAGATGGGTCCAACATGTCAATATACTGACAGTGAGCTACATGGTAGATGAGTCCAACATGTGTATATTTCGAGGGATTGTTACAAGGCAGATGAGTCCAACATGTTCATATAGAGAGAGCTGAATACATGGCTGATGAATCCAACATGTTCATATACTGAGAGCTAGTTACATGGCAGAGTAGTCCAATATGTGTATATATAGAGGACTATTTACAAGGCAAACCCATCCAACACATTCATACACAGAGAGCTGGCTACATGACTGATGAGTCCAATATGTCCATATACGGAGAGCTAGCTACATGGCAGACAAGTCCAATATGTTCATATACAGAGAACTACCTATATGGAAGATCAGTCCAACATATCCATGCACAGAGAGCTAGCTAAATGCCAGAGTAGAGCAACATTTCCACATACAGAGTTCTAGCTACATGGCAGATGAGTCCAACATGTCCATATACAGAGTACTAGCTACATGGCAGATGAGTTCAACGTGTTCTTATACTGAGAATTAGCTGCATGGCAGATGAGTCCAACATGTCCATGTACTGAGAGTTAGCTATATGGCAGATGATTCCAACATGTACATATACTGAGATTTAGCTACAAGGCAGATGAGTCCAACATGTTTAAATACAGAGAACAAGATACAAGGCAGATGAGTCCACCGTGTTCATACACAGAGAGCTGGCAACATGGCTGATGAGTACAACATTTCCAAATACAGAGAGCTAGCTATATGGCAGCAAGTGCAATATGTTCATATACAAAGAGATACCTACATGGCAGATCAGTCTAACATAACCATACCCAGAGAGCTAGCTACATGGCAGACAACTAAAAAAATATCCTTATACAGAGAGCTAGCTCCATGGCAGAATAGTGCATCATTTCCAAATACAGAGTTCGAGCTACATGACAGATGAATCTAACTTGTTCATATACAATGAGCTAGCTACATGGCAGAGCAGTCCAACATGTGTATAAATAGAGGACTACCTACAAGGCAGATGAGTCCAACATGGTCATACAGAGAGAACTGTCTACATGGCTGATGAATCCAACATGTCCATATAGAGAGAGCTAACTACATGGCAAAGTAGTACAACATTTGCATATACAGGGTACTAGCTACATGGCAGATGAGTCCAAAGTGTCCACAGACTGCGAGCTACCTACATGTCAGAGTCATCCAACATGTCTATATACACAGTAATAGTTACATGGCATATGAGTCCAACATTTCCATATATTGAGAGTTACCTACATGTCAGATAAGTCCAAAATGTGTATATATACAGGACAAGCTACAAGGCAGATGAGTCCAGAATGTTCATACAGAGAGAAATGTCTACATGGCTGATGAGTCCAACATGTCCATATACAGAGAGCAAACTACATGGCAGAAAAGTCCAATATGTTCATATATAGAGACATACCTACATGGCAAATCAGTCCAAAATATCCATGTACAGAGAGCTAACTACATGGCAAAGTAGTGCAACAGTTCCATATACAGAGTTCTAGCTACATGGCGGATGAGTCCAACATGTCCCTATACGGGGAGCTAGCTACAAGGCAGAGTAGTCCAACATGTGTATATATAGTGGACTAGCTACAAGGCAAATGATCCCAACGTGTTCATATAGAAAGAGCTGGCAACCTGGCTTATGAGTCCAACATGCATTTATACTGAGAGCTAGCTATATGGCAGACAAGTCCAATATGTTCATATACAGGGAGCTACCTACATGGCAGATGAATCCAAAATATCCATGCTCAGAGAGCTAACTACATGGCAGATGAATCCAAAATGTCCATATACAGAGAGCTTGCTCCATGGCAGAGTAGTGCAACATTTCCATATACAGAATTCTAGCCACATGGCAGATGAGTCCAACGTGTCCATATATTAAGAGCTCACTACATGGCAGAGTAGTCCAAAATTTCCATATAGAAAGTACTAGCTACATGGCAGATGAGTCCAATGTGTCCATAAACTGAGTGCTAGCTACAGGGCAGATGAGTCCAACATGTACATATACTGAGAGTTAGCTACATGGCAGATGAGTCCAACATGTTTATATAGTGAGGAAAATATAGAAGGCAGATGAGTCCACCTTGTTCATACACAGAGAGCTGGCAACATGGCTGATGAGTACATTTCCATATACAGAGAGCTAGCTATAGGGCAGCAAGTCCAATATGTTCTTATACACAGAGATACCTACATGGCAGATCAGTCTAACATATCCATACCCAGAGAGGTAGCTACATGGCAGACAAGTAAAAAATATCCTTATACAGAGAACTAGCTCCATGGCAGAATAGTGCATCATTTCCATATACAGAGTTCGAGCTACGTGACAGATGATTCTAACTTGTCCATATACTATAAGCTAGCTACATGGCAGAGTAGTCCAACATGTCCATATAAAGAGTACTAGCTAAATGGCAGATGGGTCCTACAAGTCCATATACTGAGAGTTAGCTACATGGCAGATGAGACCAAAATGTACATATAGAGAGTTCAAGCTACATGACAGAAGAGTCCATTGTGTCCATATATTGAGAGCTTTCTACATGGCAGAGTAGTACAACATGTCCATATACTAAGAGTTAGCTACATGTCAGATGATTCCAACATGTCAATAGACTGAGAGTTAGCTACATGGCAGATGAGACAAAAATGTCCATATTAAGAGTTCAAGCTACATGGCAGAAGAGTCCATCGTGTACATATATTGAGAAATTTCTACATGGCAGAGTAGTCCAACATGTCCATATACAGAGTACTAGCTACATGGCAGAGTAGTGCAACATTTCCATATAAAGAATTCTAGCTAGATGGCAGATGAGTCCAACATGTCCATATACTGAGAGTTAGCTACATGACAAATGTGTCCAACATTTGTATATACTGAGAATTAGCTACATATCAGATGAGTCCAACATGTGTATATATAGTGGACTAGCTACAATACAGATGAGACCATCATGTTCATACAGAGAGAGCTGGCTACATGGCTGATGAGTTCAATATGTTCATATACAGAGAGCTAGCTACTTGGCAGACATGACAAATATATTCATTTACAGAGAGCTACCTACATGGCATATCAGTCCAACGTATCCATGCACAGAGATCTAGCTTCATGGCAAATGAGCCCAAAATGTATATATTTAGAGAGCTAGCTACATGGCAGGGTAGTGCAATATTTCCATATACAAAGTTTTTGCTACATGGCAGATGAATCCAACATGTCCATATACTGAGAGTTAGTTTCATGGCAGAGTAGACGAACATGTCCATATACTGAGAGTTAAATACATGACAGATGAGTCCATCATATGTATATATAGGGGACTAGCTTCAAGGCAGTTGAGTCCAACATGTTCCTTGAGAGAGATCTGGCTTCATGGATCATGAGTCCAACATGTCCATATGCAGAGAGCTAGCTACTTGGCAGACAAGACCAATATGTTTATATACAGAGAGCTACCTACTTGTCAGATCAGTCAAATATATCCATGTACACAGAGTTAGCTACATGGCAGACAAGTCCAAAATGTCAATATACAGAGATCTTACTACATGGCAGAGTAGTGAAACTTTTCCATTTACAGAGTACTAGCTATACGTCAGATGAGTCCAACATGTCCATATACTGAGAGTTAGGTACAAGGTAGATGGGACCAACACGTGCATGTATAGAAGACTAGCTACTACGCAGATGAGTCCAACATATTCTTAGAGAGAGAGCTGGCTACATGGCTCATGAGTCCAAGATATCCATATGCAGAGAGCTAGCTACATGACAGACTAGTCCAATATGTTCATTTACAGTGAGCTACTTACATGGCAGATCAGTCCAACATATCCATGAACAGAGAGCTAGCTTCATGGCAGATGAGTCCATAATGTCCATATACAGAGAGCTAGCTACATGGCAGAGTAGTGCAATATTTCCAACTACAGAGTTTTAGCTACATGGCAGATGAATCCAACGTGTGCATATAATGAGAGATAGCTACATGGTAGAGTAGTCCAACATTTCCATGTACAGAGTATTAGCCACATGGCAGAGTAGTCCAATGTGTCCATATACTTTGAGTTTACTACATGGCAGATGAGTCCAACATGTTCATATATTGAGAGGTAGCTACATGGCAGATGAGTCCAACATGTGTATATATAGAGGACTATCTACAAGGCAGATGAGTCCAAATTGTTCATACAGAGGGAGCTGTCTACATGGTTGATGAGTCCATCATGTCTATACACAGAGAGCCAGCTTCATGGCAGACAAGTGCAATATGTTCATATAGAGAGAGCTACCTAAACGAGAGACGAGATCAAAATGTCCATATACAGAGAGCTAGCTCCATGGCAGAGTAGTCCACTGTTTCCATATACAGAGTACTAGCTACATGGCAGATGAGTCCAACATGTCCAAATACAGAGAGCAAGCTACATGGCAGAGTTGTCCAACATGTCCATATACAGAGTAGTAGTACATGGCAGAGTAGTCCAACATGTCCATATGCAGAATACTGGCTACATGACAGATGAGTCGATCATGTCCATAACGAGAATTAGCTACATGGAAGATTAGTCCAACATGTGTATAGTAGTCTATCATGTCCATATTATGAGAGTTAGCTACATGGCAGATGAGTGCAACGTGTCTAAATACTCAGAGATAGGTACATGGCAGAGTAGTCCAACATGTCCATATACATAGTACTACCTATATTGCACATGAGTCCAACATGTGTATATGTAGAGGACAAGCTACAAGGCAGATGAGTCCAACATGTACATACAGAGAGAGCTGGCTATACAGCAGTTGAATCCAACATGTGCATATACAGAGAGCTAGCTGCATGGCAGACAAGTCCCATATGTTCATATACAGAGAGCTACCTACATGTCAGAGCAGTCCAACATATCCCTGCACAGAGAGCTAGCTACATGGCAGATGAGTCTAAAATGTCCATATGCAGAGTGCTAGCTACATGGCAGGGTAGTTCAACATTTCCATATAAAGATTTCTAGCTACATCGCACATGAGTCCAACGTGTCCATATAATAAGAGCTAGCTACATAGCAGAGTCGTCCAACATGCCCATATTCAGAGTACTAGCTACATGGCAGATGTGTCCAACATGTGTATATATAGAAGACTAGCTACAAGGCAGATGAGTCCAGCATGTTCATACAGAGAGAGCTAGCTTCATGGCAGACGAGTCCAAAATGTCCATATAAAGAGAACTTGCTACATGGCTGAGTAGAGCAACATTTCCATATACAGAGGTCTAGCTACATGGCAGATGAGTCAAACTTGTCCATATACTGAGAGCTCGCTACATGGCAGAGAAGTCCAACATGTCCACATACAAAGTACTAGCTACATGGCAGATGAGTCCAACATGTCTATATACTGAGAGTTAGCTACATGTCTGATGAGTCCAACATGTCAATATACAGAGAGGTAGCTATATGATAGAGAAGCCCAATATGTTCATATACAGAGAGCTACCTACAGAGCAGATCAATCCAACATATCCATTCACAGAGAGCTAGCTACATGGCAGATGAGTCCAAAATGTCCATATAAAGAAAGCTATCTGCATGACAG
>NW_006408704.1:739338-740872 GCF_000296735.1 Chrysochloris asiatica
ATGAGAGTTAGCTACATGACAGATGAATCCAACATGTGTATTTATAGAAGACTAGCTGCAAGGCGGATGAGTCCATCGTGTTGATACAGGGAGTGCTGGCCACATGTCTGATGAGTCCATCATGTCCATATACAGAGAGGTAGCTACATGGCAGACAAGTCTGATATGTTCATATATGTTCATGGCAGATCACACCAACATATACATGAAGAGTGAACTAACTTCATATCAGACGAGTCAAAAATGTCCATATACAGATAGCTGTCTACATGACAGAGTAGTGTAACATTTCCATATAAAGTGTTCTATCTACATGCCAGAAGAGTCCAATGTGTCCATATACTGAGAGTTAGCTACATGGTTGAGTAGTCCAACATGTCCATATGCAGAGTACTAGCTAAAGGGCAGTTGAGTCCAACATGTCCATATACTGAGAGTTAGCTACATGGCAAATGAGTCCAACATGTGTATATAAAAAGGACTAGCTACAAGACAGATAAGTCCAACATGTTCATACAGAGAGCTAGCTACACGAACGATGGTTCCAATAGGTCCATATACAGATAGCTAGCTAAATGGTCGAGTAGTGCAACATTTCCATATAAAGAGTTCTAGCTACATGCCAGAAGAGTCCAATGTGTCCATATACAGAGTACTAGCTACATGGAGATGAATCCACCATGTGTATATACAGAGGACTAGCTACATGGCAGATGAGCCCACCTTGTTGACACAAGGAGTGCTAGCTACATGTCTGATGAGTCCATCATATCCATATACAGACAGGTAGCTACATGGCAGACAAGTCTGATATGTTCATATACGTTCATGGCAGATCATATACACGAGCAGTGAACTACCTTCAAATCAGACGAGTCAAAAATGTCAATATACAGAGAGCTGTCTACATGGCAGAATAGTCCAACATATACATAGTACTACCTATATGGCAGATGAGTCCAACATATGTATATATAGAGGACTAGCAACAAGGCAGATGAGTCCAACATGTTCATACAAAGAGAGCTGTCTACATGGCGGATGAGTCCAACATGTGCATATACGGAGAGATAGCTTCTTGGCAGACAAGTCCCATATATTCATATACAGAGAGCTACCTACATGGCAGATCAGTCCAACATATCCATGCACAGAAAGCTACCTACATTGCAGATGAGTCCAAAATGTCCATATGCAGAGAGCTAGCTACATGGCAGGGTAGTGCAACATTTCCATATACAGAATTATAGCTACGCAGTACATGAGTGCAATGTGTCCATATACGAGAGCTAGCTACATGGCAGAGTCATGCAATGTACCCACATACAGAGTACTAGCTACATGGCAGATAAGTCCAACATGTCCATATACTGAGAGTTAGCTACATGGCATATGAGTCCAACATGTGGACATATAGAGGACTAGCTATAAGGCAGATAAGTCCAACATGTTCATACAGAGAAAGCTAACTACATGGAAGTCGAGTCCAAAAGGTCCATATACAGAGAGCTAGCTTCATGGCCGAGTAGTGCAA
>NW_006408704.1:742237-743256 GCF_000296735.1 Chrysochloris asiatica
CAGAGTAGTGCAACATTTCCATATACAGAGCCCTATCTACATGGCAGATGAGACCAACGTGTCCATATGCTGAGAGCTAGCTACATGGCATATAAGTCCAATATGTCCATATACTGTGAGTTAACTACAGGGCAGATGAGTCCAATGTTTGTATACTTAGAGGGTTAGCTACAAGACAGATGAGTCCAACATGTTCATACAGAGAGAGCTGGCCACATAGATGATATGTCCAATATGGTATTATACAGAGAGATAGCTACATGTCATACAAGTCCAATAAGTTCACATACAGAGAACTACCTACGTGACAGATCAGTCCATCATATCCATGGAAAGAGAGCTAGATACATGGCAGACGAGTCCAAAATGTATATATATAGAGAGCTAGCTACATAGCCGAGTAGTGCAGTATTTCTATATAGAAAGTTCTAGCTACATGGCAGAGTAGTCCAACATGTCCATATACAGATTACTAGCTACATGGCAGATGAGTCGAACATGTCCATATACTGAAAGTTAGCTACATGGCAGATGATTCCATCTTGTGTATATATAGAGGACTAGCTACAAGAAAGATGAGTCCAACATGTTCATACAGAGAGCTGGCTACATGGCTGATGAGTCCAACATGTCCGTATTCTGAGAGCTAGCTGCATGGCAGACAAGTTCAATATGTTCAAATACAGAGAGCTGCCTACCTGGCAGATCGGACCAGCATATCTATGCACAGAAAGCTAGCTACATAGAAGATGATTCCAAAATGTCCATATGCAGATAGCTAACTACATGACAGAGAAGTGCAGCATTTCCATATACAGAGTTCTAACTAAATGGTAGATGAGTCCAACGTGTCCATATACTGAGAGATAGCTACATGGCAGAATAGTACAACATTTCCATATACAGAGTTCTAACTACATGGCAGATCAGTCCAACATATGCATGTACAGAGAGGTAGCTACATGGCAGAAACGTCCAAAATGTCCATATGCAGAGAGCTAGCTACAAGGCAGGGTACT
>NW_006408704.1:745695-746138 GCF_000296735.1 Chrysochloris asiatica
TATACAGAATTCTAACTACATGGCAGATGAGTCAAACATGTCTATATACTGAGAGTTAGCTACATGGCAGAGTAGTCCAAAATGTCCATATACAGAGTACTAGCTACATAGCAGATGAGTCCAACATGTCCATAAACTGAGTGTTAGCTACATGGCAGATGAGTCCAACTTATATATATTTACAGGAAAATCTACAAGGCTCATGAGTCCAACATGTAAATACAGAGACAGCTGGCAATATGGCTGATGATTCCAAAATGTCCATACACAGAGAACTAGCTACATGGCAGACAATTCCAATATGTTCATATACAGAGAGCTACCTACATGGCAGATCTTTCTGACATATCCATGCACAGAGAGCTAGCTACATGACAGACAAGTCCAAACTGTTCATATACAGAGATCTTGCTACATGGCAGAGTAGTCTAAAATTTCCATAT
>NW_006408704.1:747527-764586 GCF_000296735.1 Chrysochloris asiatica
AGACGAGTACAAAATGTCCATGTAAACAGAGTTAGCTAAATGAAAGAGTAGTGCAATATTTCCATATTCAGAGCTCTAGCTTCATGCCAGATGAGTCCCACATGCCCATATACTGAGAGCTAGTTACATGGCAGAGTAGTCCAACATGTCCATATACAGAATACTAACTACATGGCAGATGAGTCCAACAAGTGTATACATAGAGGACTAGCTACAAGGGGATGAGTCCAACATGTTCATACAGCGATCTGGCTACAGGGTTGATGAGTCCAATATGTCAAAAACAGAGAGCTAGCTAAATGGAAGACAATTCCTATATGTTCATATACAGAAAGCTACCTACATGGCATATCTGTCCAACATATTCATACACAGAGAGCTAGCTACATGGCAGAGGAGTCCAACATGTCCATATACAGAGTACTAGCTACATGGCACATGGGTCCAACATGTCCATATACTGAATGTTAGCTACATGGCAGATGAGTCCATCTTATGTATATGTAGAGGAGTAGCAGCAAGGCAGAGGATACCAACATGCTTCTACAGAGTGAGCTGGCTACATGGCTGATGTGTCCAACATGTCCACATACAGAGAACAAGCTACATGGCAGACAAGTTGAAAATATTCATATACAGAGAGCTACCTTCATGGCATATCATTCCAACATATCCATGCACAGAGAGCTAGCTACATGGCAGACAAGACCAAAATGTCCATATACAGAGTGTTAGCTACATGACAGGGTAGTGCATCATTTCCATGTACAGTGTTCAAGCTACATGACAGATGAGTCCAACGTGTCCATATACTGAGAGCTACCTACATGGCAAATAAATCCAACATGTCCATATACAGAGTACTAGCTACATGGCAGATGACTCCAACATGTCTGTATACTGAGAGCTACATGGCACATGAGTCTGACATGTGTATATTTATAGGGCATCCTACTAGGCAGATGAATACAACATGTTCATACAGAGATAGCTGGCTACATGGATTAAGATTCCAACATGTCCATATACTTATAGGTACCTACATGGCAAATATGTCCAATATGTTCATATACAGAGAACTACCTACATGGCAGATCATAGCTCTCTGAATATGAACATATTGGTCTTGCTGCCATGTAGCTAGCTCTCTGTATATGAACATGTTGGACTCACCAGCCATATAGCCAGCTCTCTCTGTATGAATATGTTAGACTTATCCGCCTTGTAGCTAGCCCTCTAAACATACACGTGTTGGACTCATCTGTCATGTAGCTAAGTCTCAGTATAGGGACATGTTGTACTCATCTGCCATGTAGCTAGAACTCTGTATATGAAAATGTTGCATTACTCTGTCATGTAGTTAGTTCTCTGTATATGGATGTTTTGAACTTGTCTGCAATGTAGCTAGCTTTCTGTGCATGAATGTCTTGGACTCATCTGCCATATAGGAAGCTCTGTGCATATGAACATATTGGACTTCTCTACCATGTAGCTAGGTCTTAGTATATGGACATTTTGGACTCCTCAGCCATGTAGTCAGCTCTCTATATATGAATATGTTGTACTCATCTGCCTAGTAGCTAGTCCTCTATATATACATGTTGGACTCATCTACCATGTAGCCAGCTCTCTGTGTATGAACATGTTCGACTCATCTGCCTTGTAGTTGCTCTATAAATTTACACATGTTGGACTCATCTGCCATGTAGCTAACTCTCAATATATGGACATGTTGGACTCATCTGCCATGTAGGTAGTACCATGTTTATGGACATGTTGGACTACTCTGCCATGTAGCTAGCTCTCAGTATATGGACATGTTAGTCTCATCTGCCATGTAGCTAGAGCTCTGTATATGGAAATGTTGCACTACCCTGCCATGTAGCTAGGACTCTGTATTTGGATATCTTGGACTGATCTGCCATGAACATAGCTCTCTGCATATGAACTTATTGGAATTGACTGACAAGTAGCTAGCTCTCAGTACATGGACATGTTGGACTCATCAGCCATGTATGCAGCTCTCTCAATATGAATATGTTTGACTCATCTGCCTTGTAACAAGCCCTCTAAATATACACATGTTGGACGTATCAACCATGTAGCTACCTCTCAGTATATGGACATGTTGGACTCATCTGCCTAGTAGTTTGTTCTTTATATATACATGTTGGACTCATCTGACCTTTAGGTAACTCTCAAGATATGGATACGTTGGACTCATCTACCATCTAGCTGGCTCTCAGTATATGGACATGTTGGACTCATCTGCCATGTAGCTAGAACTCCGTATATGGAAATGTTGCTATACTCTGTCTTGTATCTAGCTCTCTGTGTATAGACATTATCGACTCATCTGCCATGTATGTGGTTCTCTGTGCATAGATATGCTTGAGTGATCTGCCATGTAGATAGCTCTCTGTATATGAACATATGGGACATGTCTGCCATGTAGCTAGCTCTCTGTATATGGACATTTTGGACTCATCAACTATGTAGCCAGCTCTCTCTGTATGAACATGTTGGACTCATCTGCCTTGTAGCTAATCCTCTATATATACATGTTGGACTCATCTGCCATGAAGCTAACTCTCAGTATATGCACATGTTGGACTCATGTGGCATGTAGCTAGTACTCTGTATATGGACATGTTGGTCTACTCTGCCATGTAGCTAGCTCTCATTATATGGACACTTTGGTCTCCTCTGCCATGCAGCTAGACCTCTATACATGGAAATGTTGCACTACTCTTCCATGCAGATAGCTCTCGGAACATGGATGTTTTTGACACGTCTGCCATGTAGATAGCTCTCTGTGCATGGATATCTTGGACTGCTCTGCCATCTACGTAGGTTTCTGCATATGAACATGTTGAATATGTCTACCAAGTAGCTAGCTCTCAGTGTATAGACATGTTGGACTCATCAGCCATGTAGCTAGCTCTCTCTGTATGAATATGTTCGACTCATCTGCCTTGAAGCTAGCCCACTAAATATACACATGTTGGACTCATCTGCCATGTAGCTAACTCTCAGCATATGGACACGTTGGACTCATCTGTCATATGGCTAGAACTCTGTATATGAAAATGTTGCATTACTCTGTCATTTAGCTAGCTCTCTGTATATGGACATTTTGGACTCATCTGCCATATAGCTACCTGTCTGTGCATAGTTAAGCCAGACTGATTTGCCATATAGGTAGCTCTCTGTATATGAACATATGAGACATGGCTTCCGTGTAGCTAGCTGTCTGTATATGGACATATTGAATTCATCAGCCATGTAGACAGCTCTCTGAAATGAACATGTTGGACTCATCTGCCTTGTAGCTAACATTCTAAACATACATATGTTGGACTCATCTGTCATGTAGCTAACTCTCAGTATATGGACACGTTGGACTCATATGTCATGTAACTAGAACTCTGTATATGGAAATGTTGCACTACACTGCCATGTAGCAAGCTCTCTGAATACGCAAATTTTGGACTCGTCTGCAATTTAGCTAGCTCTCTGTGCATGGGTATATTGGATTGATGTGCCCTGTACGTAGCTCTCTGTATATGAACAAAATTAACTTGTGTGCCATGTAGGTAGCTCTCAGTATATAGACATGTTGGACTCATCAGCCATTTAGCCAGCTGTCTCTGTATGAATATGTGCAACTCATCTGCCTTGTAGCTAGCCCTCTAAATATACACATGTTGGACTCATGTGCCATGTAGCTAGCTCTCAGTATATGGACATGTTGGATTCATCTGCCATGTAGCTAGAACTCTGTATATGGAAATGATGCACTACTCTGCCATGTAGCTTGCTCTCTGTATATGTACATGTTGGATTCGTCTGCCTTGAAGCTAGCTCTCTGTGCATGGATATGTTGGACTGATCTGCCATGTAGGTAGCTCTCTGTATATGACCATATTTAACTTGTCTGCCATATGGTAGCTGTCAGTATATCGACATGTTGGACTCATCAGCCATGTAGTCAGCTCTCTGTGTATAAACATGTTGGACTCATCTCTGAGCATGGGTACGTTGGACTGATCTGCCATGTAGATAGTTCTCTGTATATGAACATATTGGACTTGTCTGCCATGTAGCTAGCTCTCTGTATGTGGACATGTTGTACTCATCAGCCCTGTAGCCAGCTCTCTCTTTATGAACAAGTTGTACTCATCTTCCTTGTAGCTAGTACTCTATATATACATGTTGGATTTATTGGCCTTGGAGCTAACTCTCAGTATATGGACATTTTGGACTCATCTGCCATGTAGTTAAAACTCTGTATATGGAAATATTGGACTTCTCTGCCATGTAACTAGCTCTCTCTTTATGTACATTTTGGACTCGTCTTTCATGTAGCTAGCTCTCTGTGCATGCATATGTTGAATTAATCTACCATGTAGTTAGCTATTTGTATTTGAACCTATTGGACTTGTCTGCAATGTAGCTATCTCTCTGTATATGGACATGTTGGAATCATCCGCCATGTAGGCAGCTCTCTTTGTATGAACATACTGGACTCATCTGCCTTGTAGCTCTCTGTATATGGAAACGTTGGACTCATCTGCTATTTAGCTAGAACTCTGTATATGGAAATGTTGCACAGCTCTGCCATGTATCTAGCTCTCTGTATATGGACATTTTAGACTCATCTGCCATGGAGATAGCTCTCTGTGCATGGATATGTTTTACTGATCTGCCATGTAGGCATCTCTCTCTATGAACATATTGGACATGTCTGCCAACAGTAGCTAGCTCACTGTTCATGGTTATGTTGAATTCCTCAGCCATGTAGCCAACTTTATCTGTATGAGGATGTCGGACTCATCTTTCTTGTAGTTAATCTGCTATATATACACCTGTTGGACTTATCTCCCATGTGGCTAACCCACAGGATATGGACTTGTTGGACTCATCTCTCATGTAGCCAACTCTCAGTATATGGACACGTTGGACTCATCTGACATGCAACTAGCTCTAACTATATAGACAGGTTGGACTCATCTGCTATGTAGCTAGAACTCTGTATATGGAAATGTTGCACTACTCTGCCATGTAGCTAGCTCTCTGTGTATGGACATTTTGGACTCATCTGCCATGTAGTTAGCTCTCTGTATATGAACATATTGGACTTGTCTGCCATGTAGCTAGTTCTCAGTATATGGACATGTTGACTTATCAGCCATGTAATCAGCTCTCTGTTAATGAACATGTTATACTCATCTGCCTTGTAGCTAACCCACTAAATATACAGATGTTGGACTCATCTGTCATGTAGCTAATTCTCAGTATAGGGACATGTTGGATTCATCTGCCATGTAGCTAGTACTCTTTATATGGATATGTTGCACTACTCTGCCATGTAGCTAGCTCTCAGTATAAGGACACGTTGGATTCATCTACCATGTAGCTAGAATTCCGTATATGGAAATGTTGCTCTACTTTGCCATGAAGCTAGCTCTCTGTGTATGGACATTTTGGACTCATCTGCCATGTAGCTAGCTCTCTGTTCATAGATAGGTTGGAATTATCTGCCATGTAGGTAGCTCCCTATATATGTACATATTGGACCTGTCTGCCATGTAGCTTGTTCTCAGTTTATGGACATGTTGGACTCATCAGCCATGGAGACAGCTCAATCTGTATGAACATGTTGGAATAATCTGCCATATAGCTAGCCCTTTAAAAATATACATGTTGGACTCATCTGCCATGTAGTTAACTCGAAGTATATGGACATGGTGGACTCATCTGCCATGTAGCTAACTCTCAGTATATGGACATGGTGGACTCATCTGCCATGTAGCTAACTCTCAGTATATGGAAATGTTAGATTCATGTGCCATGTAGCTAGAAATCTGTATATGGAAATGATGCAGTACTCTGCCAAGTAGCTAATTCTCTGTATATGGACATTTTGGACGTGTCTGTTATGTATCTAGCTCTTTGGCATGGATATGTTATACTGATGTGCCATGAAGGTAGTTCTCTGAATATGAATATATTGGCCTTGTCTGTCATGTAGCTAGTTCTCAGTATTTGGACATGTTGGACTCATCTGCCATGTAGCCATCTCTCTGTTTATGAACATGTTGGACTTATATGCCTTGTAGCTAGCCCTCTAAATATTCACGTGTTGAACTCATCAGCCATATACCTATCTTTCATTAAATGGACATGTTGGACTCGTTTGAGATGTAGCTAGTACTCTGTATATGGACATGTTGGATTACTCTGACATGTAGCTAGCTCTCAATATATGAACACGTTGGACTCATCTACCATGTAGCTAAATCTCTGTACATGGCAATGTTGCGCTACTCTGCCATGTAGCTAGCTCTCTGTATATGGACATTTTGCACTCATCTACCATGTTGCTAGCTCTCTGTTCATGGATATGTTGGACTGATAAGGCATGTAGGTAGCTCTCAGTATATGAACATATTGGACTTTTCTGACATGTAGCTAACTCTCTGTATATGGACATGGTGGACTCTTCAGCCATGTAGCCACCTCTCTCTGTATAAAAATGTTGGACTCATCTGTCTAGTAGCTAGTCCTCTATGTATACACATGTTGGACTTATTTCCCATGAAGCTAACCCTCAGTATATGGACATGTTGGACTCATCTAACATGTAGCTAGTGCTCTGTATATGGACATGTTGAACTACTCTGCCATGTACCTGGCTCTCAGTATATGGAAACGCTGGACTCATCTGCCATTTAGCTAGAACTCTGTATATGGAAAATTTACACTATTCTGCCATGTAGCTAGCTCTCTGTATATGGACATTTTGGACTCGTTAGCCATGTAGCTAGCTCTCTGTATATGAATATATTGGACTTATCTGCCATGTGGCTAGTTCTCTGTATATGGACATGTTGGACTCATCACCCATGTAGCCCGTGCTGTATGAACATGTTTGAATCATCTGCCTTGTAGCTAGCCCTCTAAATATACACATGTTGGACTCATCTGTCATGTAGGTAACTATAAGTATATGGACATGATGGACTCATCTGCCATGTACCTAGTACTCTATATATGGACATGTTGAACTACTCTGCCATGTAGCTAGCTCAAAGTATATGGAAACGTTGGACTCATCTGCCATGTAGCTAGAACACTGTACATGGAAATGTTGCAACACTCTGCCATGTAGCTAGCTCTCTGTATATGGACTTGTGGGACTCATCAGCCATGTAACCAGCTCTTTCTTTATAAACATGTTGGAGTCATCTGCCTTGTAGCTAGTCCTCTATAAATACACATGTTGGACTCATCTGCCATGTAGCTATCACTCAGTATATGGACGTATTGGACTCATCAGTCTGATAGCTAGTACTCTTTATGTACACATGTTGGACTCATCTAACATGTATCTAACTCGAAGTATATGGACATGTTGGACTCATCTGCCATGTAGCTAACTCTCAATACATGGACATGTTGGACACATCTGCCATGTACCTAGAGCTCTTTCCATGGAAATGTTGCAAGACTCTGGGATGTATCAAGCTCTCTGCATATGGACTGGACATTTTAGATTCATCTGCCATGTACCTAGCTCTCTGTACATGGATATATTGGACTAATCTGCCATGTAATTAGCTCTCTGTATATGAACATATTGGACTTGCCTGCCATGCAGCTAGCTCTCTGTATATAGAAAAGTTGGTATCATCAACCATATAGTCATCTCTATCTGTATGAACATGTTGGACTCATCTGCCTTGTAGCTAATCCTCTAAATATACACATGTTGGACTCATCTGCCATGTATCTAGCACTCAGTATATGGACACGTTGCACTCATCTGCCATATAGCTAGAATTGTGTACATGGAAATGTTACACTACCCTGCCAGGTAACTAGCTCTCTGTATATGGACATTTTGTACTCGTCTGAAATGTAGCTAGAACTCTGTATGGGGAAATGTTGCACTACTCTGCCATGCAGTTAGCTCTCTAAAAATGGAAATTTTGGACTCGTCTGCCATGTAACTATCTCTTTGTGCATGGATATGTTGTACTGATCTGCCATGAAGGTAGTTCTCTGTATATGAACATACGGGATATGGCTTCCGTGTAGCTAGCTGTCTATATATGAACATATTGGACTCATCAGCCATGTAGACAGCTCTCTGAAATGAACATGTTGGACTCATCTGCCCTGTAGCTAACGTTCTAAACATACATATGTTGGACTCATCTGCCATGTAGCTAGTACTCTGTATATTGAAATGTTGAACGACTCTTCCAGGCAGCTAGCTGTCAATATATGCCCAGGTTGGAATCATGTGCCATGTAGCTAGCTCTCAGTATATGGACATTTTGAACTTTTCTGCCATGTGGCTAGTTCTCATTATATGGATACGTTGGATTCACCTACCATATAGATAGAACTCCGTATATGGAAATGTTGTACTACTCTGCCATGTAGCTAGCTCTCTCTATATTGACATTTTGCACTCGTCTGCCATATTGCTAGCTCACTGTGCATGATATGCTCGACTAATCTGCCATGTAGGTAGCTCTCTGTATTTGACTATATTGGACTTTTATGCCATGTAGCTAGCTCTCAGTATATGGATATCTTGAACTCATCAGCCATGTAGCCAGCTCTCTCTCTATGAACATGTTGGACTCATCTGCCTTGTAGGTAGTCCTCTATATATACACATTGTCAACTCATCTTCCATGTAGCTAACTCTCAGTATATGGACATGTTGGACTCATCTGCCATGTAGCTAGTACTTTGTATATGGAATTTGAGATGACTCTGCCATGTAGCTATCTGTCAGTATATGGACATGTTGGAATCATCTGCCATGTAACTAGCTCTCTGTATAGGGACATTTTGGACTTGTCTGCCATGTAGCTAGCTCTCTGAATATGAACATGTTTGACCCATCAGCCATGTAGCCAGCTCTATGTGTATGAACATGCTGGACTCATCTGCCTTGTAGCTATCCCTCAAATATTCACATGTTTGACTCATCTGGCATGTAGCTAACTCTCAGTATATGGACATGTTGTACTCGTCTGCCATGTAGCTAATACTCAGTATATGACCATGTTGAACTACTTTGCCATGTAGCTAGCTGTCACTATATGGACAGGTTGGAGTCATCTGCCATGTTGCTAGCTCTCAGTATATGGACATCTAGGACTCATCTGCCATGTAGCTAGAACTCTGAATATGGAAATGTTGCAATACTCTGCCATGTAGCTACGTCTCTGTATATGGCATTTTGGACTGTTCTGTCATGTAGCTAGCACTCTCTGCGTGGATATGTTGAACTGATCTGCCATATAGGTAGCTCTCTGTATATGAACATATTGGACTTGTCTGCCATGTATAAGGACACGTTGAAATCATCGACCATGTAGCTAACTCTCTGTATATGGACATTTTGGATTTGTCTGACATGTAGCTAGCTCTCTGTATATGGACATGTTGGACTCATCAGCCATGTAGCCAACTCTCTCTGTATGAACATGTTGTACTCATCTCCCTTGTAGCTAGTCCTCTCTATATACACATGTTGGACTCATCTGCCAGGTAGCTAACTCTCATTATAAGGACATGTTGGACTCATCCACCATGTAGCTAGTATTCTGTATAAGGACATGTTGCACAACTCAGGCATGTAGCTAGATCTCAGTATATGTACACGTTTGACTCACCTGATATGTAGCTAGAACTCTGTATATGGATATGCTGCACTACTCTGGCATGTATCTAGCTTTCCGTATATGGACAATTTGGACTCATCTTCCATGTAGCTATTATTCTGTGCATGCATAGTTGGACTGATCTGACATATAGGTATCTCTCTGTATATGAACATATTGGATTGGACTTATCTGCCATATAGCTAGCTCTCTGTATATGGACATATTGGACTCATCAGCCAGGTAGCCAGTTCTCTCTGTATGAACATGTTGGAATTATCTGCCTTGTAGCTAGTCCTCTATAGATACACATGTTGGACTCATCTGCCATGTAGCTAACTCTCAGTATAAGGACATGTTGGACTAATCTGCCATATAGCTAGTACTCTGTATATGGAAATGTGGGACGACTCTGCCATGAAGCTAGCTTTCAGTAGTATATGGACACGTTGGAATCATCTGCCATATAGCTAGCTCTCTGTACATGGACACTTTGGACTTGTATGCCAAGTAGCTTGCTCTCTGTATATGGACACGTTGGACTCCCCTGCCATATAGCTTGAACTCTGTATATGGAAATGGTTCACTACTCATCCATGTAGCTAGCTCTCTCTATATGGACATTTTGCACTCGTCTGCCATGTAGCTAGCTTACTGTGCATGGATATGTTGGACTGATCTGCCATGTAGTTAAATCTCTGTATTTGAACACATTCGTCTAGTCTGGCATGTAGCTAGCTCTCAGTATATGGACACGTTGAATTCATCAGCCATGTAGCCAGCTCTTTGTGTATGAACTTGTTGGACTCAACTGCCTTGCAGGTATTTCTCTATATATACACCTGGTGGACTCATTTACCATGTAGTTAACTGTCCGTATATGGACATGTTGGACTCATCTGCCATGTAGCTAATACTCTGTATATGGAAATGTGGGACGACTCTGCCATGCAGTTAGCTGTCAGTATATGGACACGTTGGAATCATCTGCCATGTAGCTAACTCTCTGTATATGGACATTTTGGACTTGTCTTCCATGTAGCTAGCTCTCTGTATATGGACATGTTGGACTCATCAGCCATGTAGCCAGTTATCTCTGTATGAACATATTGGACGAATATTCCTTGTAGCGATTCCTCTATATATACAAATGTTGGACTCATCTGCCATAGAGCTATATCTCAGTATATGGGCATGTTGGACTACTCTGTCAGGTAGCTAGTTCGCAGTAAATGGATATGTTGTACTCATCTACCATGTAGTTAGAACTTTGTATATGGAAATGTTGCATTACTCTGCCATGTTGCTAGCTCTCTGTATATGGACATTTTGCACCCATCTATCATGTCGCTAGCTCACTGTGCATGGATATATTTGACTGATCTGCCATGTAGGTAGCTCTATGTATTTGAACATATTGTCCTTGTCTGCCATGTAGCTAGCTCTTTTTATATGGGCACGTTGGACTCATCAGCCATGTAGCCAGCTCTCTCTCTATGAACATGTTGGACTCATCTGCCTTGTAGTTAGATCTCTATATATACACATGTTGGACTCTTCTGCCATGTAGCTAACTCTCAGTATATGGGCATGTTGGACTTTTCTGCCATGTACCTAGCTCTCTGTTCAAGGATATGTTGGACTGATCTGACATATAGGTAGCTCTCTTTATATGAACATATTGGACTTGTCTGTCATATAGCTAGCTCTCTGTAAATGGACATGTTGGACTCATCTGCCCTGTAGCTAGTACTCTGTATATAAAAATGTTGTATTCTCTGCCATGTAGCTTGCTCTCAGAATATGGAAACTTTGGATTCATCTGCCATGAAGCTAGAACTCTGTATATGGAAATGTTGCTCTACTCTGACATGTAGCTAGCTCTCTGTACATGGACATTTTGGACTTCTCTGCCATGTAGATAGCTCTCTGTGCATGGATATGTTGGACTGATTTCCCATGTAGGTAGCTTTCTGTATATGAATATATTGGACTTTTCTGACATGTAGCTAGCGCTCAGTATATGGACATGTTGGACTCATCTACCATGTAGCTAGTAATATGTAAATGGAAATGTTGGACGATTCTGCCATGTAGCTAGATGTCAGTATATGGATATATTGGACTCATCTGTCATGTAGCTAGTACTCTGTATATGAAAATGTTGTATTCTCTACCATGTAGCTAGCTCTCTGTTTTTGGACATGTTAGACTCAACAGCCACGTAGTGAGCTCTCTCTGTATGAACACGTTATACTCATCTACCTTGTAGCTAGTCCTCTCTATATATACATATTGGACTCATCTGCCATATAGCTAACTCTCAGTGTATGGACATGTTGAGCTCATCTGCCATGTAGCTAGTACTCTGTATATGGATATGTTGTACTACTCTGCCATGTAGCAAGCTATCTGTTTATGAACACATTGAACTCATCTGCCATGTACCTAGTACTCTGTATATGGAAATGTTGGACTTCTCTACAATTTAGCTAGCACTCAGTAAATGAACACTTTGGATTCATCTGCCCTGTAGGTAGATCTATATATATACACATGATGGATTCAACTTCCATGTAGCTAACTCTCAGTATATGGACATGTTGGGCTTGTCTGCCATGTACCTTGCTCTCTTTGCAAGGATATGATGGACTGATCTGACATATAGGTAGCTCTCTTTATATGAACATATTGAACTTGTCTACCATGTAGCTAGCTCTCTGCATCTGGACATGTTGGACTCATCAGCCATGTAGCCAGCTCTCTCTGTATGAACATGTGGAACTCATCTGCCTTGTAGCTAGTCCTCTATATATACACATGTTGGACTCAACTATCATGTAGCTATCTCTCAGTATATGGACATGTTGGAATCATCTGCCATGTAGCTAGTACTCTGTATATGAAAATGTTGGTCTTCTCTGCCATGTAGCTAGATCTCAGAATATGGAAACTTTGGATTCATTTGCCATGTAGCTAGAACTCTGTATATAGAAATGTCGCACTACTCTGACATGTGGCTAGCTCTCTATATATGGACATTTTGGATTCGTATGCATGTAGACATCTCTCTGTGCATGGATATGTTGGATTGATTTGCCATGTTGCTAGCTCTCAGTATGTGGACAATTTGCACTTGTCTGACATTAGCTAGCTCTATGTATATTGACATATTGGACTAATTAGCCATGTAGCAAGTTCTCTCTGTATGAACATGTTGGACTCATCTTCCTTGCAGCTATTGCTCTATATATACACATGTTGGACTCATCTGCCATGTAGCTATCTCTCAGTATATGGATATGTTGTACTCATCTGACATGTATCTAGTACTATGTAAATGGACATGTTGGACTACTCTGCCATGTAGTTAGCTCTCAGTAAATGGACACCGAGGACTCATCTGCCATGTAATTAGAACTCTGTAAATGGATATGTTGCATTACTCTGCCATGTAGATTGCTCTCTCTATATGGACATTTTGGACTCTTCTGCCATGTAGCTAGCTCTCTGGGCATGGATATGTTGGACTGATCTGCTATATAGGTAGCTCTCTGTATTTGAACATATTGGACTTGTCTGCCATGTAGCTAGCTCTCAGTATATGGACATGTTGGGCTCATCAGCCATGTAGCCAGCTCTCTGTGTATAAACATGTTGGACTCAACTACCTCATAGCTAGTCCTGTATATATACACATGTTGGAATAATCTGCCATGTAGCTAACTCTCAAAATATGAACATATTGGACTCATCTGTAATGTAGCTAGTACTCTGTATATGGAAATGTTGCATTACTCTGCCATGTAGCTAGCTCTCTGTGTATGGACATTTTGCAGTCATGTGCCATATTTGAACATATTGGACTTTTCTGCCATGTAGCTAGCTCTATGTATATGGACCTGTTGGACTCACCAGACATGTAACCATCGCTCTCTGTATTAACATATGGGACTCATCTGCTTTGTAGCTAGATCTCTATGTATATACATATTGGACACATCTGTCATGTAGCTAACACTCAGTATATGGACATTTTGGACTGTTCTGCAATGTAGCTAGTACTCTGTATAAGAACGTGTTGGACTACTCTGCCATGTAGCTACATCTCAGTATAGGGGCACGTTTGACTCACTTGTCATGTAGCTAGAACACTATATATGGAAATGTTGCATTACTCTGCCATGTAGCTAGCTCTCTGTATGTGGACATATTGGATTCTTCTGCCATGTAGTTAGCACTCTGTGCATGGATATATTGGATTGATCTGACAGATAGGTATCACTCTGTATATGAATACAATGGACTTGTCTGCCATATAGCTAGCTCTCTGTATATGGACATGGTGGAATCATCAGCCATGTAGACTGTTTCTCTTTATGAACATGTTGGACTCATCTGCCTTGTAGCTAGTCCTCTATATATACACATGTTGTACTCATCTGCCATGTAGATAGTACTATGTATATGGAAATGTTGGACGACTCTGCCATGTAGGTAGCTCTCTGTATACAGACATTTTGCACTCATCTGCCATGTAGCTAGCTCACTGTGCATGGATATGTTGGACTGATCTGCCGTGTAAGTAGCTCTCTGTATTTGAACATGTTGGACTTGTCTGCATTGTAGCTAGCTCTCTTTATATGGATATGTTGGACTCATCAGCCATGTAGCCTACTCTCTCTGTATTAACATGTTGGAATCATCTGTCTTGTATCTAGATCTCTCTATATACACATGTTGGAGTCATCTGCTCTGTAGCAATCACTCAGTATATGGACATGTTGAACTCAACTGCCATGTAGCTATAACTCTGTATATGGAAATGTTGGACTACTCTGCCATGTAGCTAGGTCTCAATATATGGACAAGTTTGACTCACCTGCCATGTAGCTTGAACTCTGTATTTGGAAAATTTTCACTACTCTGCCAAGTAGCTAGCTCTCTGTACATGTACAATTTGGACTCTTTTGCCATGTAGCTAGTTCTCTGTGCATGGATATGTTTTACTGATCTGACATATAGGTATCTCTCTGTATATGATCCTCTTGGACTTTTCTGCCATATAGCTAGCTCTCTGTATATGGACATATTGGACTCATCAACCATGTAGCCAGCTTTCTCTGTATGAACATGTTGGACTCATCTGCCTTATAGGTAGTCCTCTATATATACACATGGTAGATTCATCTGTCATGTAGCTAACTCTCAGTATATGGACATGTTGGACTCACCTGCCATGTAGATAGTACGCTGTATATGGAAATGATACACGACTCTGCCATGTAGCTAGCTGTCAGTATATTGACACGTTTGAGTCATGTACCATATAGCTAGCTGTCTGTATATGGACATTTCTGACTTGTCTGTCATGTAGATAACTCTCTTTATATGGAAACATTGGACTCATTGACCATATTGATAGAACTCTGTATATGGAAATGTTTCACTACTCTGTCATGGAGCGAGCTGTCTCTATGTGGACATTTTGCACTCTTCTGCCAAGTAGGTAGCTCACTTTCCATGGATATGTTGGACTGATCTGCCATGTAGGTAGCTCTCTGTATTTGAACCTATTGGTCTTGTCTGTCATGTAGCTAAATTTCTGTATATGCACATGTTGGACTAATCTGCCATATATCTAGAACTCTGTATATGGAAATGTTTCACTACTCTGTCATGTAGCTAGCTCTCTGTATATGGACATGTTGGATTCATCAGCCGCATAGCCAGCTCTCTGTGTATGAACATGCTGGACTCATTTGCCTGATAGCTATGCCTGTAAATATTCACATGTTGGACTTATCTGACATGTAGCTAACTCTCAGTATATGGACATGTTGCACTTCTCTGCCATGTAGCTAGCTCTCAGAATATGGACAACTAGGACTCATCTGCCATGTAGCTAGAACTCTGTATATGGACATGTTGCTTTATTCTGCCATATAGCTAGCTCTCAGTATATGGACATTTTCTACTCGACTACCATGTAGATATCTCTCTGTGCATGGATATGTTGGACTAATCAGCAATGTAGGTATCTCTGTGTATATGAACAGAGAGGGTTTGTCTAACATGTGGCTGGCTACCTGTATTTGGACATGGACTCATCAGCTATGTAGCCAGCTCTCTCTGTATGAACATGTTGGAATCATCTGCCATGAATCTAACTCTCAGTATATGGACATGTTGAACTCATCTGCCATGTAGCTAGTACTCTGAATATGGACATGGTGGACTCATCTGCCTAGTAGAAAACTCTCAGAATATTGACACATTTTATTCATCTGCCATATACCTATTACTCTGTGTATGGAAATGCTGCACTACTCTGACATGTAGCTAGCTCTTTGTATATGGACATTTTGGATTAGTCTGCCATGTAGGTAGCTCTCTGTATTTGGACATTTTGGACTCGTCTGCCAAGTAGCTAGCTCTTTGTGCATGGATATGTTAGACTGATATTCCATGTAGGTAGTTCTCTGTTTAGGAACATATTAGACTTGTCTGACATTTAGCTAGGTCTCTGTATATGGATATGTTGTACTCATCTGCCATGTGCCCAGGTCTCTCTGTATGAATAAATTGGACTCATCTGCATTGTACTTTTCCTCTATATATAAACATGTTGGACTCATCTGCCATGTAGCTAACACTTAGTATATGGACATGTTGGACTCATCTGCCATATAGCTAGTACTCTGTATATGGACAGGTTGGTCTGCTCTACCATGTAGCTAGCTCTCAGTTTATGGACATCTTGGACTCATCTGCCATGTAGCTACTACTCTGTATATGGAAATGTTGGACTGCTCTGCCATGTAGCTACCTCTCAGTATATGGGCACGATGGACTCACCTGCCATGTAGCTAGAACTCTGTATATGGAAATATTGAGTGAAGGCTTCTATCATGGAGGGCGGCAGTTAAACGATATGCATACTTGCTGGGGTTGTTAAATGAAAACCAGACCACGGAGCGGCAGGGTGAGAGGTGTCTGGATACCAGGTCGAAGGGTAGAAGCTACCTAGCGGGAAGAGACTGCAGGGGCCGGCCAGGCTGTCCTACTTACCCTGGACTCAAGACCTAATTACCCTTCCTAGCCTAACCAATTGATCATGGCTTAGAGGCAGGGTCAACCAACTTAGAGACCCACAAGCCCAGCCCCATAGTGTCTAACTAGAAACCAGTCGCCCCTGCTGTGCTTCCGCCTCTTGATTGACATCCAAGGAACGAAATCCCACCTTTGAGCCAGACTTAAGGGCCCTAGCACAAGGAGATTCTTATTTAATAGCAACCATGCAACTGCCACTCGTCTGTCTGTCATGCTGTGGTGGTTTGAATTGCTATGATTCTGAGGGCTATGCCACC
>NW_006408704.1:768073-792351 GCF_000296735.1 Chrysochloris asiatica
TTCTGCTGTGCATGGGGTCGCTATGAGTTGGTTGCGACTCGATGGCACCTGACAACAACAACCATGTAGATAGCTCTCTGTGCATGGATATGTTGGACTGATCTGCAATGTAGTTAGCTCTCTGTATATGAAAATATAGGACTTGTCTGCCATGTAGCTTGCTCTCTGTATATGGACATTTTGTATTCATCTGCCATGTAGGTAGCTCTCAGTGCATGGATATGTTGGACTAATCTCCTATGTATGTAGATCTCTCTATATGGACATGTTGGACCCACCAGTCATGTAGACAGCTCTCTATGTAAAAATATGTTGGACTCATCTTCTTTGTAGCTAGTCCTCGATGTATACACATGTTGGAATGCTCTGCCATGTTGTTGCTCTCAGTATATGGACACTTTGGACTCATCTGCCATGTAGCTATAACTCTGTATATGGAAATGTTGCAGTACTGTGCCATGTAGCTAGATCTCTGGATGTGGACATTTTATCCTTTTCTGTCATGTAGCTAGCTTTCTGTGTATGGATATGTTTGAATTATCTGACATGTAGGTAGCCCTCTGTAAATGAAAATATCGGACTAGTTTGCCATGTAGCTAGATCTCTGTATATGAACATGTTGGACTCATCAGCCATGTAGCCAGCTCTCTCTGTATGAACATTTTGTACTCATCTGCCTTGTAGCTGCTAGTACACTGTATATGGACATATTGGACTACTGTGCCATTTAGCTAGATCTCAGTATATGGACACGTTGAACTCATCTGCCATGTAGCTAGATCTCTGTATACAGAAATGTTGCACTACCCTGCCATGTAGCTAGCTCTCTGTATTTGGACATTTTGGACTCATATGCCATGTAGTTATGTCTCTGTGCATGGATATGTGGTACTGATCTGACATATAGGTAGCTCTCTATATATGAACATATTGGACTCATCTGTCTTGTAACTTGTCCTCTATACATACACATGTTGGACTCATCTGCCTTGTAGCTAGTCCACTATATATACATGTAGCGCTCAGTATATGGAAATGTACCCATCTGTAATTTAGCTAGTTCTCTTTATATTGACATGTTGGACTACTATGCCATGTATCTAACTCATTGTATATGGACACGTTAGAATCATCTGTCATATAGCTAGAAATCTGTATATGGAAATGAAGCACTATGCTGCCATGTAGCTCACTTTCTATATAGGGATATTTTTGACTTGTCTGCCATGTAGCTAGCTCTCTGTGTATGGATATGTTAGACTGGTTTGCCATGTAGGTTGCTCTGTGTTTATGAACATATTGGACTTGATGCCATGCAGCTAGCTCTCTGTATATGGAATTATTGTACTCTTCACTCATGTAGCCAGCTCTCTGTGTATGAACACTGTGGACTCATCTGCCTTGTATCTTTTCCTCTATATAGAAACATGTTGGACTCATCTGTCATGTAGCTAACTCTCAGTATATGTACATGATGGACTCGTCTGCCATGTAGGTAACTCTCAGTATATGTACATATTGGACTCATCAGCCATGTAGCCAGCTCTTTCTGTATGAACATGTTGGACACATCTGCCTTGTAGCTAGTCCTCTATATGTACACATGTTGAAATCATCTGTTATGTAACTAACTCTCAGTATATGGACATTTGGGGCTCATCTGACATGTAGCTTGTATTCTGTATATGGACATGTTGGACTACTCTGCCATGTAGAAAGCTCTCAGTATATGGACACGTTGGACTCCTCTGCCATGTAGCTTGAACTCTGTATATGCACATTTTGGTCTCGTCTGCCATGTAGCTTACTCTTAGTATATGGACATGTTGGACTCATCTGGCATGAAGCTAACTCTCAGTATATGGACATGTTGGACTCATCTGCCTTGGAGCTTGCACTTTGTATATGAACATATTGGACTCATCTGCCATGTAGATAGTACTCTAAATAATCATATGTTGGACTCATCTGCTACGTAGCTAACTCCTAGTATATGGACATGTTTGGACTCATCAGTCATATAACCAGCTCTCTCTGTGTGAACATGTTGGACTCATCTGCTTTGAGCAAGTCCTCTATATATAAACATGTTGGATTAATCTGCCATGTAGCTAACTCTCAGTATATGGACATGTTGGACTCAACTGTTATGTAGCCAGTATTCTGTATATGGAAATGTTGGAGGACTCTGCCATGTAGCTAGCTCTCAGTATATCAGCACATTGGACTCATCTGCCATTTAGCTAGAATTCTATATATGGAAATGTTGGACTCCTCTACCATGAACATTTTGGACTCATCTGCCATGTAGCTAGCTATCTGTGTATGGATATATTGGAATGGTCTGCATTTTAGGTAGCTCTCTGTATATGAACATATTGGACTTGTCTACCATGTGGCTGTCTCCCTGTATATGGACATGTTGGACTCATCAGCCATGTAGCCAGCTCTCTCTGTATGAACATGTTTGACTCACCTTCCTTGTAGGTAGTCCTCTATATATACACATGTTGGACTCATCTGCTATGAAGCTAACTCTCATTTTATGGGCATGTTGGACTCATCTGCCATGTAGTTAGTACCCTGTATATGGACATATTGGATTACTCTGCCATGTAGCTAACTCTCTGTATATGGACATTTTGGACTCGTATGCCATGTAGCTAGCTCTCTGTGCATGGATATGATGCACGGATCTGCCATGTATGTAGCTCCCTGTATATAAACATATTGGCCTTGTCTGCCATGTAGTTAGCTCTCTGCATATGGACATATTGGGCACTTCAGTCATGTAGCAAGCTCTCTCTGTGTGAACATGTTCGACTCATCTGCCTGTTGCTCATCCTCTATATATACACATGTTGTACTCATCTGCCATATAGCTAATTCTCAGTATATGGACATGTTGGACCCATCTGACATGTAGCTAGTACTCTGTATTTGGACATGTTGGACTACTCTGCCATGTAGCTAGCTATCTGTATAGGGAAATGTTGGACTCATCTGCCATTTAGCGAGAACTCTGTATATGGAAATGTTGCACTATTCTACCATGTAGCTAGCTCTCTGTGTATGGACATTTTGGACTTGTCTGCCAAGTAACTAGCTCTCTCTATGGATCCGTTGGATTGATCGGCATGTAGTTAGCTCTCTGTATATGAACATATTGGGCTTGTCTGCCATGTAGCTAGCTCTCTATATATGGACATGTTGGACTCATCAGCCATGTTGCCAGCTCTTTCTGTATGAACATGTTGGATTCATCTGCCTTGTAGCTCGACCTCTGTATATGCACATGTTGGACTCATCTGCCATGTAGCTAGTACCCTGTATATGGACATGTTGGACTACTCTGCCATGTAGTTAGATCTCAGTATATGGACACGTTGGACTCATCTTCTATGTAGGTCAAACTCTGTATATGGAAATGTTGCACTACTCTACCATGTAGCTAGCTCTCTGTATATGGACATTTTGAACTCGTCTGCAATGTAGCTATTTCTGTGCATGAATATGTTGGACTGATCTGCCATTTAGATAGCTCTCTGAATATGAACATATTGGACTCATCAGGCATGCATCCAGTGCTCTCTGTGTTAACATGTTGGACTCATCTGCCTTGAGCAAGTCCTTTATATATACACATGTTGGACTAATCTGCCATGTAGCTAACTCTCAGTATATGGACATGTTGGACTCATCTGACATGTAGCTAGTATTCTGTATATGGAAATGTTGGACAACTCTGCCTTGTAGCTAGCTCTCAGTATATCAACATGTTGGACTCATCTTCCATGTAGCTGGAACTCTGTACATGGAAATGTTACACTCCTCTGCCATGTAGCTTGCTCTCTGTATATGGACATTTTGAACTCGTCTGCAATGTAGCTATTTCTGTGCATGGATATGTTGGACTGATCTGCCATGTAGATAGCTATCTGAATATAAACATATTCAGTCATGTAGCCAGCTCTCTCTGTACGAACCTGTTGGATGAATCTGCCTTGTAGCTAGTCCTCTATATATACACAAGTTGGACTCATATGTCATGTAGCTAATTCTTAGTGTACAGACATGCTGGACTCATCTGCCATGTAGCCAGTACTCTGTAAAGGGACATGTTGGACTACTCTGCCATGCAGCTAGCTCTCTGTGCAATGATATGTTGGACTGATCTGCCATGTGGATAGCTCTCTGAATATGAACATATTGGACTCATCAGTCATGTAGCCACCTCTCTTTGTATGAGCATGTTGGATGCATCTGCCTTGTAGTTGGTCCTCTATATATACACATGTTGGACTACTCTGCCTTGTAGCTAGCTCTCAGTATAAGGTCACGTTGGACTCATCTGCCATGTAGCTAGTAATCTGTCAATGGAAATGTTGCACCACTCTGCCATGTAGTTAGCTCTCAGTATAAGGACGTGTTGTACTCATATGCCATGTATCTAGTACTCTGTATATGGAAATGTTGGATTACTCTGGCTTGTAGCTAGCTCTCCGTATATGGACACCTTGGATTCATCTGCCATGTAGTTAGAAATCTGTATATGGAAATGTTGCACTGCTCTGCCATGTAGCAAGTTCTCTGTATATGGACATTTTGGACTCATCTGCCATGTTACTCGTACTCTGTACATCGACACGTTGGACTGCAATGCCATGTACCTAGCTCTCATTATATGGACAACTTGGAATCATCTGTCTTGTAGCTAGAAATCTGTATATGGAAATGTTGCACTACTCTGCCATGTAGCAGACTCTCTGTATATGGACATTTTGAACTCATGTGACATGTAGTTAGCTCTCTGTGCGTGGATGTGTTGGATTGATCTGCCATGTAGGTAGCTCCCTGTGTATGATCACATTGGACTGGTCTGCCATGTAGCTAGCTTGCTGTATATGGATATGTTGGACTCATCAGCCATGTTGCCAGCTCTTTCTGTTTGAACATGTTGGACTCATTTGCCTTTATCTAGTCCTCTATATATACACATGTAGGACTCATCTGCCATGTACCTACTACTCTGTGTTTGGACACGTTGGACTACTCTGCCATGTAGCTACCTCCCTGTATAGGGACACGTTGGGCTCATCTGCCATGCAGCCAGAACTCTAATTATGGAAATGTTGCACTACCCTACAATGTAGCTAGCTCTCTGTATAGGGATATTTTGACTCATCTGCCATGTAGCTAGCTCGCTGTGTATGGATATGTTAGACTGATCTGCCATGTAGGTAGCTCTGTGTATATGAACATATTGGACTTGCTGCCATGTAGCTAGCTCTCTTTATATGGGAATGTTGTACTCATCAGTCATGTAGCCAGCTCTCTGTGTATGAACACGGTGGACACATCTGCCTTGTATCTTGTGTTCTATATTTAAACATGTTGGGCTCATCTGTCAAGTAGCTAATTCTCAGTATATGTACATGATGGACTCATCTTCCATGTAGCTATCTCACAGCCTATGTACATTTTGGACTCATCTTCCTTGTAGCTAACTTTCAGTATATAGACATGTTGGACCCATCTGTCATGTAATTACTACTCTGTATTTGGACATGTTGGACTACTCTGCCATGTAGCTAGCTATCTGTATAGGGACACATTGGACTCATCTGCCATGTAGTGAAAACTCTCTATATGGAAATGTAGCACTACTCTGCCATATAGCTAGCTCTTTGTTTATGGGCATTTTGGACTCCTCTGCCATGTAGCTAGATCTCTGTACATTGATATGTTGGACAGATCTGCCATGTAGGTAGCTCTTTGTATATGAAGATGTTGGATTTTTCTGCCATGTATATGGACATGTTTGACTCATCAGCAATGTAGCCAGCTCTCTGTGAATGAATATGTTGGACTCATCTGCCTTATAGCTAATCCTCTATATATAAACATGTCGAACTCATCTGCCATATAGCTAGAACTCTGTATATGGAAATGTTGCACTACTCAGCCATGTAGATAGCATTCTGTATATGAAAATTTTGGACTCGTCTGCCATGTAGCTAGCTCTCTATGCATGGATATGTTGGACTGATCTGTGTATGAACATGTTGGATTCATCTTTCTTGTAGCTAACTCTCAGTATATGGACATATTGGATTCATCTGCCATGTAGCTAGTGCTCTATATGGACATGTTGGACTATCCTGCCATGTGGCTAGCTCTTGGTATATGGATATGTTGGACTCATCTGTCATGTAGACAGCTCTCTATGTATGAACATGTTGGACTCATCTGCCTTGTACTTAGCCCTATTAATATACAAATGAAGGATTCATCTGCCATGTAGCTATGACTCTGTATATGGAAATGTTCCACTACTCTAACATGTAGCTATCTCTGTTTATTTGGACAATTTGGACTTGACTGCCATGTAGCTAGGTCTCTGTACATGGACATGTTTATCTGATTGGCCATGTAAGTAGCTCTCTGTATATGAACATGTTGGACTTGTCTGCCATGCAGCTAGCTCTCTGTATATGGACATGTTGGACTCATCAGCCATGTAAGCAGCTCTCTGTGTATCAACATGTTGGATTCATCTGCCTTTTAGTTAACCCTCTAAATATACACATGTTGGATTCATTTGCCATGTAGCTATCTCTTAGTATATGGAAATATTTTAATACTCTGCCATGTAGCTAGTACTCTGTATATGGACATGTTGGATTATCCTGCCATGTAACTAGCTCTCAGTATATGGACACGATGTATTCATCTGCCATGTACTAGATTTCTTTATATGGAAATGATGCTCTACTCTGCCATGTAGCTAGCTCTCTATATATGGACACATTGGACTCATCTGCCACGTAGCTACAACCCTGTACATGGAAATGTTGCACTATTCTGCATTGTACCTAGCTGTCAGTATATGGACATATTGATATCATCTGCCATGTAGCTAGAACTGTGTATATGGAAATGTTGCAATACTATGCCATGATGCTAGCTCTCTATATATGGACACATTGGACTCATATGCCATGTAGCTAGAACTCAGTGTATGGAAATGTTGCACTATTCTGCCATGTAGCTAGTACTCTGTATTTGGAAATTTTGGACTTCTCTGCCATGGCGCTAGCTCTCTGTATATGGACATTTTGGACTTGTCTGCTATGTAGCTAATTCTCTGTGCATGTTTATGTTAGATTGATCTGCCATATAGGTAGCTCTCCATATATGAACGTAGTGGAGTTGTCTGTCATGTAGCTAGCTATCATTATATGGACATGTTGGACTCATCAGCCATGGAGCCTTCTCTCTGTGTATGAGAATTTTGGACTTACCTGCATTGTAGCTAGTCCTCTATATATAAACATGTTGGAAACATCTGCCATGTAGTTAGTACTCTGTATATGGACATGTTGGACTACTCTGCCATGTTTCTAGCTCTCAGTATATAGACACTTAGCCATGTGGCTAGAACTCTGTATATGGACATGTTGGACTACTCTGACATGTAGCTAGTGCTCAGTATATGGACACGTTGGACTTATCTGATATGTAGCAAGAATTCTGTATATGGAAATGTTGCACGACTCTACCACGTAGCTAGCTCTCTGTATATGGACATTTTGGAATCATCAGCCATGTAGCTACCTCTCTGTGCATGGATATGTTGGACTGATCTGCCACATAGGTAGTTCTCTGTATATGAATATATTGGACTTGCATGCCATGTAGCTAGCTCACATTATGTGGACATGCTGGACTCATCAGCCATGGAGCCTGTTCTCTGTGTATGAGAATGTTGGACTCACCTGCCTTGTAGCTACTGCTCTATACATATACATGTTGGACTCACCTGACTCTATTGCTAGCTGTCAGTATAAAGACAAGTAACCATGTAGCTAGAACTCTGCATACGGAAATGTTGCACTACTCTGCCAAGAAGTTATCTCTCTGTATATGGACATATTGGACTCGTCTGTCATGTAGCTAGCTCTCTACATGGAAATGATGGATTGATCTACCATGAAGCTAGCTCACAGTATATGAACATGTTAGACTCATCTGCCATGTAGCCAGCACTCTGTATATGAAAATGTTTGACTCATCTACCATGTAGTTAGAACACTGTATATTGACATGTTGGACTAATTTTCTATGTAGCTAGCTCTCAGTATATGGACACGTTGGACTCATCTGCCATGTAGCTAGAACTCTGTATATGTAAATGTTGCAATACCCTGCCATGTAGCTAGCTCACTGTATTTGGACATTTTGGACTCATCTGCCATGTAGCTAGCTCTCTGTACATGGACATGTTACACTGATCTGCCATATAGGTAATTCTCTGTATATGAATATATTGGACTTGTCTGCCATGTAGCTAGCTCTCATTATATGGACAAGTTGGACTCATTAGCCTTGAAGATAGTACTCTGTATATGGACATGTTGGACTACTCTGTAAGTAGCTAGCACTCAGTATATGGACATGTTGTATTCATCTGCCATGTAGCTAGATCTCTTTATATGGAAATGTTGCTCTACTCTGCCATGAAGCTAACTCTGTATATGTGGATACGTTGGATTCATCTGCCATGAAGCTAGAAAACTGTATATGGAAATGTTGCTATAATCTGCCATGTAGCTAGTTCTCTATATATGGAAACTTTGGACTGGTCTGCCATGAAGCCATCTCACTGTGTTTGAACATGTTGGACTCATCTGCTTTGTAACAAACCATCTAATTAGACATATGCAGGACTGATCTTGCATGTAGGTAACACTCTGCATATGGACATGTTGGACTCATCTGCCATTTAGCTAGATTTCTGTATACAGACATATTGGAACTTGTCTGCCAAGTAGCTATAGCTCTGTATTTGGGCATGTTGGACGCATCAGCCATGTAGCCAGCTTTCTCTGTATGAATATATTGGATTCATCTGCTTCATAGGTAGTCCTCCATATATACACATGTTGGAACCATCTGCCATGTAGCTAGCTCTCTGTATATGGACACATTGGACTCATCTGTCATGTAGCTAGAAATCTTTATATGGAAATGTAGCACTATTCGGCCATGTAGCTAACTCTCTCTATATGGACATTTTTGACTAATCTCTCATGTAGCTGGCTCTCTGTGCATGGATATGATGTACTGATCTGTCATGTAGGTAGCTCCCTGTATATGAACATATTGGACTTGTCTTCCATGTAGCTAGCTCTCTATATATGGACATGTGGGACTCATCAGTCATGTAGCCAGCTCTCTCTTTATGAACATGTTGGACTCATCTGCCTTGTATCTATTCCTATATATATACATATGTTGGATTCGTCTGCCATGAAGCTAACTCTCAGTATATGAACATGTTGGACTCATCTGCCATGTAGCTAGAACTCTGTATATGGAAATGTAGCATTACTCTGCCATGTAACTACCTCTCTATATATGGACATTTTGGACTAATCTGTCATGTAGCTAGCTCTCTGTGCAAGGGTATGTTGGACTGATCTGTCATGTAGGTAGCTCCCTGTATATGAACATATTGGACTTGTCTGCAATGTAGCTAGCTTTCTGTATATGGACATGTTGGACTCATCAGCCATGTAGCCAGTTCACTCTTTATGAACATGTTGGACTCATCTGCCTTGTATCTATTCATATATATATACACATGTTGGATTCGTCCGCCATGAAGCTAACTCTCAGTATATGGACATGTTGGACTCATCTGCTATGTAGCTAGTTGTCTTTATCTGGACATGTTGGACTACTGTGCCATGTTGCTAACTCTCAGTATATGGACATGTATGACACATCTGCCATGAAGCTAAAACTTTGTATATGGAAATGTTGCACTACTCTGCCATGTAGCTAGCTCTCTGTATATTGACATTTTGTACTCGTTTGCAGTGTACATAGCTCTCTGTGCATGGATATATTGGACTGATCTGCCATGTAGGTAGCTCTCTGTAAATGACCATATTGGAAATGTCTGCCATGTACCTAACTCTCTGTATATGAACATGTTTGGACTCATCAGACATGTAGCTAGGTCTCTGTATATGGGCATGTTGGACTCATGAACTATGTAGCCAGATTTCTCACTATAAACATGTTGGACACATCTGCCTTGTTGCTAATCCTTTACAAATGAACGTGCTGGACTCGTCTGCCATGTACCTAGTACTCTGTACATGGACAAGTTGGAGTACTCTGCCATGTAGCCAGCTTTCTTTCTATGAACATGTTGGACTCATCTGCCTTGTAGCTAGTCCTCTGAATATACACATTTTGGCCACATCTGCAATGTAGCTAACTCTCAGTCTAAGGACACATTGGACTCATCTGCAATGTAGCTACCTCTCTGTACATGGACATTTTGGAATCATCGTCCAAGTAGCATGCTCTCAGTGCATGGATATGTTGGACTGATCTGCATTGTAGGTATCTCTCTGTATATGAACATATTGGACTTGTCTTCTATGTAGCTAGGTCTCTGTATATGAACATGATGGACTCATCTGCCTTGTCGCTAGGCCTTTCTATATAAACATGTTGGAATCATCTACCATGTAGCTAAATCTAAGTATACTGACATGTTGGACTTACCTGCCATGTAGCTAACTATCATTATATGGACATGTTGGAATCATCTGCCATGTTACTAGGATTCTATGTATGGAAATGTTGGACTAGTCTGCCAATAGCTAGCTCTCAGTATATGGACACGTTGGATTTATCTGCCATGTAGCTAAAACTCTGTATAAGGAAATGTTGCACTACTTTACCATTAAGATAACTTTCTGTATATTGACATTTTGGATTGATGTTTCATGTAGTTATCCCTCTGTATATGAAAATATTGGAGATTTCTGCCATGTAGCTAGCTCTCTATATATAGACATTTGTACTCGTCTGCCATGCAACTAGCTTTCTGTACATGAATATGTTGGACTAATCTGCCATGTAGGTAGCTCTCTGTAGATGAACATATTGGACTTCTCTGCCATGAGCTAGCTTTCAGTATATGGACATGTTGGACTCTTCAGCCATGTAACCTACTCTCTGTGTATGAGAATGTTGGACTCACCTGCCTTGTAGCTAGTCCTCTATATATACATATGTTGGACTCATCTTCCATGTAGCTAGTACTCTGTATATGCACATGTTGGACTATTCTGCCATGTAACTAGCTCTCAGTATATGGACACGTTGGACTCACCTGACATGCACCTAGAACTCTGTAATTTGAAATATTGCACTAATCTGACATGTAGCTTGCTCTCTGTATACTGATATTTTGGACTCATCTGCCGTGAATCTAGAACTCTGTCCATGGAAGAGTTGGATTGATCTGCCAAGTAGGCAGCTCCCTGCAAATGAACATATTGGACTTGTCTGCCATGTAGCTAGCTCTCTGTATATGGACATTTTGGAATCATCTGCCTTGTAGCTAGTCCTCTATATATACACATGTTGGATTTATCTGCAATGTAACTAACTCTCAGTAAATGGACATGTTGGAATACTCTGCCATGTAGCTAGCTCTCTGTACATGGACACGTTTGTCTCATCTGCCATGTAGCTAGAATTCTGTAAATGGAAATGTTTCACAAATCTGCCATGTAGTTAGCTCTCTGTATATGGACATTTTGGACTCATCTGCCATGTAGCTAGCTCTTTGTATATGAACATGATGGACTCATCAGCCATGTAGCCAGTTCTCTTTGTATGACCATGTTGGACTCATCTACTTCTCGGTAGTCCTCTCTATATACACATGTTCGACTACTCTGCCATGTAGCTAGTACTCTATATATGGATATGTTGGCTTACTCTGCCATGAGCTAGCTCTCAGTAGATGGACACATTGGACTCATCTGCCATGTAGTGAGAAATCTGTATATGGAACTGTTGCAGTACTATGCCATGTAGGTAGCTCTCTGTATATGGACATTTCGGACTCATTTTCCATATACTTAGCTCTCTGTGCATGGATATGTTGGACTGACCTGTCATGTAGGTAGCTCTCTGTAAGTGAAAATTTTAGACATGTCTGCCATGTAGCTAGCTCCCTATATATGGACATGTTTGTACTCATCAGCTATGTAGACAGCTCTCTCAGTATGAACAGGTTAGACTCACCTGTGTTGCAACTAGTCCTCTATGTATACACATTTTGGAATCCTCTGACATGTAGCTAACTCTCAGAATATGGACATGTTGGACTCATCTGCTGTGTAGCTAGTACTCTGTATATGGACATGTTGGACTATTCTGCCATGTAGCCAGTTCTCAGTATATGGACACATTTGACTCACCTGACATGTAGCTAGAACACTGTAAATGGAAATGTTGCACTACTTTCCATGAAGCTAGCTCTCTGTATAAGAACATTTTGGACTTGTCTGCCATGTAGCTAGCTCTCTGTGCATGGATATTTTGGAAACATCTGCAATACAATTAACTCTCTAGCATGGATATGTTGGACAGATCTGCCGTGTAGATAGCTCTCTGTATATGAACATATTGGACTTGTCTGTCATGTAGTTAGCTCACTGTATATGGACATGTTGGACTCACCAGGCATGTAGCCAGCTTCTCTGTATGAACATGTTGGACTCATCTGCCTTGTAGCTAGTCTTATATATATAAACATGTTGGACTTATTTGCCATGTAGCCAACTCTCAGTATATGGACATGAAAGACTTATCTGCCATGTAGCTAACTCTCAGTATATGGACACGTTAGACTCATCTGCCATGTAGCTCTAACTCTGTAAATGGAAATGTTGCACTACTCTGTCATATAGCTAGCTCTCTGTATATGGACATTTTAAAATCATCGACCATGTAGCTAGCTCTCATTGCATGGATATGATGGACTGATCTGCCGTGTAGGGAGCTCCCTGTATATGAACATATTGGACCTGTCTTCCATGTAGCTAGATCATTGTACATGGACATGTTGAACTCATCAGCCATGTAGCCAGCTCTCAGAGTATGAACATGTTGAACTCATCTGACTTGTAGCTAGTTCTCTCAATATACACATGTTGAACTCATCTGCCATTTAGCTAAGTCGCAGTATACTGACATGTTGGAATTGTATGCCATGTAGCTAGTACTCTGTATATGGACATGTTGGACTACTTTGCCATGTAGCCAACTCTCAGTTTACGGGCACTTTGAACTCATGTGTCATGTATCTAGAAATTTGAATATAGAAATGTTGCACTACTCTGCCATTTATCTATCTCTTTGTATATGGACATTTTGGACACATCTGTCAATTTTGGACTCATCAGTCATGTAGCTAGCACTCTGTGAATGGTTATGTTGGACTGATCTGCCATGTAAATAGCTCCCTGTATATGAACATATTGGACTTCTCTGCCATATAACTAGCTCTCTGTATATGGACATTTTGTACTTATCAGCCATGTAGCCAGCTCTCTCTGTATGATCATGTTGAACTCATCTGCCTTGTAGCTACTCCTTTATATATACACATGTTGGAATAATCTGACATGTAGCTATCTCTCAGTATATTGATATGTTGGACTCAACTGCCATATAGCTAGTACTCTCTATATGGATATGTTGGACAGTATATCGACACATTGGACTAATGTGCCATGTAGCTAGAACTCTGTATATGGAAATGTTGCACTGCTCTGCCATGTAGCTAACTCTGAGTATATAGACACTTTGGGATCATCTGCCAAGTACCTACCTCTCTGTATATGGACATTTTTAAATCCTTGGCCATGTAGCTAGCTCTCAGCGCATGGATATGTTGGACTGACCTGCCATGTAGTTAGCTCCCTGTAGATTAACATATTGGACTTGTGTTTCATGTAGCTAGCTATCTGTACATGGACATGTTGGACTCATCAGCCATGTAGCCATCTCGCTCTGTATGAACATGTTGGACTCATCTGCCTTGTAAATAGTCCTTTATATATACACATGTTGAACTCATATAACAAGTACCTAACTCTCAGTATATGGACATGTTGGACTCATCTGTCATACAGCTAGTATTCTGTATATGGAAATGTTAGACTACTCTGCCATGTAGCTAGCTCTCAGCATATGGACACGTTGGACTCATATGCCATGTAGCTAGAACTCTGTATATGGAAATGTTGCATTATTCTGCCATATAGCTAGCTATCTGAGCATGGATATGTTGGACTGATCTGTCACGTAGTTAGCTCTCTGAATATGAACATATTGGACTCATGTGCCATGTGGCTACTTCTCTGTATATGGATATGTTGGACTCATCAGCCATGTACTCAGCTCTCTATGTACGAACATGTTGGAATCATCTGCCTTGTTGCTATTCCTCTATATATACATGTTGGACTCATCTGCCATGTAGCTAACTCTTAGTATATGGACACGTTGGGCTCATCTACCATGTAGCTAGCTCTCTGTATATGGAAATTTTGGACTCATTGGTCTTGTAGTTAGCTCTCAGTGAATGCATATGTTGGACTGATCTGACATATAGGTAGCTACCTCTATATGAACATATTGGACTTTTCTTCCATGTAGCTAGCTCTCTGTATATGAGTATGTTGGACGTATCAGACATGTAGCCATCTCTCTTGGATGAACATGTTGGGCTAATCTACCTTGTAGTTAGTCCTCTATATACACATGTTGGAATCATCTGCCATGTAGCTAAATCTCAGTATATGGACATGTTGGACTCATCTGCAATGTAGCTAACTCTCAGTATTTGGACATGTTGGACTTATCTGCCGTGTAGCTAACTCTCAGTATATGGAAAGGTTGGACTCATCTGCCATTTGCTAATATTCAATATATGGACATGTTGGACTACTCTGCCTTGTAGCTAGCTCTCAGTATATGGACACATTGGACACATCTCCCATGTAGCTAGATCTCTGTATATAGAAATGTTGAACTACTCTAGCATTTAGCTAGATCGCTGTGCATGGATATATTGGACTGATCTGCCATATAGGTCGTTCTCTCTATATGAACATAATGGACTTGTCTGCCATGTAGCTAGCTCTCTTTATATGGATATGTTGGACACATCAGCCATGTAGCCAGCTCTCTGTGTATGAACATGTTGGATGCATCTGCCTTATAACTAGTCCTCCTTATATATACATGTTGGACTCATCTGCCATGAAACTAACTCTCAGTTTATGGATATGTTGGACTCATCTGCTATTTAGCTCGTCCTATGTATATGGACATGTTGGACTACTCTACCATGTAGCTAGCTCTCAGTATAGGGACACTTTGGACTCTTCTGCCATGTTTCTAGAACTCTGTATATGGATATGTTGGACTACTCTGTCAATTAAATAGCTTTCATTATATGGAAAGGTTGGAGTCCTCTGTCATGTAGCTAGATCTCTGTATATGGACATTTTGGAGTCATCGGCCATGTAGCTAACTCTCGGTATGTGGACAAGTTGGACTCATCTGCCATCTAGTTAACTCTCAGTTATGGACATGTTGGAATCATCTGCCATGTAGCTAGTACTCTGTATATGGACATGTGGGACTACTCTGCCATGTAGCTAGCTCTCAGTATAAGGACATGTTCGACTTATCTGCCATGTAGCTAGTACTCTGTAAATGGAAATGTTGGACTCATCTACCATGTAGTTAGCTCTCAGAATATGGACACTTTGGACTCATCTGCTTTGTAGCTAGAACTCTGTAATTTAAAATGTTGTACTACTCTGCCATGTAGCTAGCTCTGTATATATGGGCATGTTGAATGCATCAGACATGTAGCCAGCTCTCTCTGTATGAATATGTTGGACTCATCTGCTTTGTTGCTAGTCCTCTATATATATACACGTTAGAACCATCTGCCATGTATCTCATACTCTGTATATGGACATGTTGGACTATTCTGTCATGTAGCTAGCTCTCTGTATATGGACACGTGGGACTCATCTGCCATGGGTTAGAACTCCGTATATGGAAATGGTGTACCACTCTGCCACGTTGCTAGCTGTCTCTATAAGGAAATTTTTGACTTGTCTGCTATGTAGCTAGCTCTCTGAGCATGGATATGTTGGACTTGTCTGCCATGTAGCTAGCTCTCTGTATATTGACATGTTGGAAACATCAGCGATGTTGCCAGTTTTCTCGGTATGAACACGTTGGACCCATCTGACTTGTCACTAGGCCTCTATATAATCTGCAAATTAGCTAACTCTTAATATATTGACATGTTGGACTCATCTGCCAATTAGCTAGTACTCTGTATATGGACATGTAGAGTATTGTGACATGTAACCAGCTCTCAGTATATGGGCATTTTGGACTCATGTGCCATGTATCCAGAAATATGTATATAGAAATATTGTACTACTCTGCCATGTATCCATCTCTCTGTTTATGGATATTTTGGACTCATCTGTCATGTAGCTAGCTCTCTGTGCATGGATATGATGGACTGATCTGCCATGTAATTAGCTCCCTGTATATGAACCTATTGGAGTTGTCTGCCATGTAACTACCTCTCTGTATATGGACATGTTGGACTCATCAGCCATGTAGCCAGCTCTCTCTGTATGAACATGTTGGATTCATCTGCCTTGAAACTAGTCCTCTATATATTCACATGTTGGACTCATCTGCCATGTAGCTAACTCTGAGTATATGGACACATTGGGATCATCTGCCATGTATATGGATATTTTGGACTCATTGGCCATGTAGCTAGCTCTCAGTGCATGGATATGTTGGACTGACTTGCCATGTAGGTAGCTCCCTGTATATAAACATATTGGACTTGACTTTCATGTAGCTAGCTATCTGTACATGGATATGTTGGACTCATAAGCCATGTAGCCATCTCTTTCTATATGAACATGTTGGACTCATCTGTCCTCTATATATACACATGTTGAAGTCATCTAACATGTATCTAACTCTCAGTATATGGACATGTTGGACACATCTGCTATACAGCTAGTACTCTGTATATGGACATGTTGGACTACTCTGTCATGTAGCTAGCTCTCTATATATGGACACGTGGGACTCATCTGCCATGGGCTAGAATTCCATATATGGAAATGTTGCACTACTCTGCCCCACTGCTAGCTCTGTATATATGGACAGTTTGGACTTGTCTGCTATGTAGGTAGCTCTCAGAGCATGGATATGTTGGAATGATCTCCCATGTAGTTAGCTCTCTATATATGTACATATTGGACTTGTCTGGAATGTAGCTAGCTCTCTGTATAAATGGACATGTTGGAAACATCAACAATGTAACCAGTTCTCTCGGTATGAACACGTTGGACCCATCTGCCTTGTCAGTAGGCCTCTATATATAAACATGTTGAAATCATCTGTCATGTAGCTAAATCTCAGTATACTGACATGTTGGACTGATCTGCCTTGTAGCTAGTACTCTGTATATGGACATGTTGAATTACTGTGCCATGTAGCCAGCTCTCAGTATATGGGCACTTTGGACTCAAGTGCCATGTATCTAGAAATATGTATATAGAAATGTTGCACTACTCTTCCATTTATCTATCTCTCTGTATATGGACATTTTGGACTCATTTGTCATGTAAGTAGCTCTCTGTGCCTGGGTATGTTGGACTGATCTGCCATGTAAGTAGATCCCTGTATATGAACATATTGGACTTGTCTACCCTGTAACTAGCTCTCTGTATATGAACATGTTGTACTCATTAGCCATGTAGCAAGCTCTCTCTGTATGAACACGTTGGACTCATTTGCTATGTAGCTAGTCTTCTATATATAAACATGTTGGTCTCATCTGTCCTGTAGCTAACTCTCAGTACATGGATATGATGGACTCATCTGCCTTGTAGTTAACTCTCAGTATATGGACATGTTGGACTCATCTTCCATGTAGCTAGTTCTCAGAATATGGACACATTTGACTCATTTGTGATGTAGTTAGTACTCTAAATGGAAATGTTGCACTACCCTAACATGTAGCTAGCTCTCGGTATATGTACATTTTGGACTCGTCTGCCATGTAGCTAGCTCTCTGTGCATGGGTATGTTGGACTGATCTGCCAAGTAAGTAGCTCTCTGTAAATGAACATATTGGACTTGTCTATCGTGTAGCTATATCTCTATATATGGTCATATTGGGCTCATCAGCCATGAAGCCAGGTCTCTCTGAATGAATATGTTGGACTCATCTGATTTGTAGCTAGTCCTCTATACATACACATGTTGTCCCCATCTGCCATGTAGCTAGTACTCTATATATGGACACGGTGGACTCATTTGCCATGTAGCTAGTACTCTAAATGGAAATATTGCACTACTCTAACATGTAGCTAGCTCTCTGTATATGGACATTTTGGACTCATCTGCCATATAGCTACCTCTCTGTGCATGGATATTTTGGACTGATCTGTCATGTCGGTAATGTAGCTGTCTGTATATGAACATATTTGACTTTTCTGCCAAGTAGTTATATCTCTGTATATGGACATGATGAACTCATCAGCCATGTATCCAGCACTCTCTGTATGTATATGTTGGACTCATCTGCTTTGTAGCCAGTCCTCTATATATACACATGTTGGAACCATCTGACATGTAGCTAGTACTCTGTATATGTATATGGTGGACTACTCTGCCATGTAGCTAGCTCTCTGTATATGGACATGTTGGACTCATCTGCCATGTAGCTAGAATTCTATATATGGAAATGTTGCACTCATCTGCCATGTAGCTAGCTCTCTATATATGGATATTATGGACTCCTCTGCCATGTAGCTAGGTCTCTGAGCATGGATATGTTGTACTGATCTGCCATGTAGGTAGCCCTCTGTATATGAACATATTGAAATTATCTGCCCTGTAGCCAGCTGTCTCTGTATGGACATGTTGGACTCATCTGCGTAGTAGCTAGTCCTCTATATATACACCTGATGGGCTTCTCTGCTATGTTGCTAACTCTCAGTATATGGACATATTGACTCATCTGCCATGTAGCTAGTATTCTCTATATGGACGTGTTGGACTACTCTGCCATTTAGCTATCTCTCAGTATATGAACACGTTGAACTCATCATATACGTAGCTAGAACTATGTAAATGGAAATGTTACACTACTCTGACATGTAGCTAGCTCTCTGTATATGGACATTTTGGACTCACCTGCCACATAGCTAGGTTTCTGTGTATGGATATGTTGGACAGTTCTGCCATGTAGATAGCCCTCTATATATGAACATATTTGACTTGTCTGCCATGTAGCTAGCTCTTTGTGTAGGGACTCTGTGTATGGACTCATAATGTAGCTAGTCCTCTATATATAGACATGTGGGACTCATCTTCTAAGTAGCTAGCTCTCTGTACATGGACATGTTGGGTTCATCATCCATGTAGCCATCTCTCTCTGTATGAACATTTTGGACTCATGTGCCTTGTAGCTAGTCCTCTATATATACACATGTTGGATTCATCTGCCATGTAGCTAACTCTCAGTATATGGACACATTGGGATCATCTGCCATGTAGCTAGCTCTCTGTATATAGACATTATTGACTCATCAGTCATGTAGGTAGATCTTGGTGCATGGATATGTTGGACTGATCTGCCATGTAGGTAGCTCCCTATATATGAACATATTGGACTTGTCTTCCATGTAGCTAGCTCTCTGTACATGGATCTGTTCGATTCATCAGCCAAGTAACCGTCTCTTTTTGGATGAACTTGTTGGACTAATCTACCTTGTAGCTAGTCCTCTCTATATACACATGTTGGACTCATTTGCCATGTAGCTAAATCACAGTATATGGACTTGTTGGACCCATCTGCAAAGTAGCTAACTGTCAGTATATGGACAGCTTGGACTCATCTGCTATTTGCTAATAGTCTATATATGGACATGTTGGACTACCCTTCAATGTAGCTAGCTCTCAGTAAATGGACACATTGGATTCATCTCCCATGTAGCTAGATCTCTGTATATGGAAATGTTGCATGACTCTGGCATTTAGCTAGCTCTCTGTGCAAGGATATGTTGGACTGATCTGCCATATAGGTAGTTCTCTGTATATGAACATATTAGACTTGTCTGCCATGTAGCTAGCTCGCTGTGTATATATATATATATTGGACTCATCTGCCATGTAACTGACTCTCAGTTTATGCACATGTCGGTCTCACTTTCCATTTAGCTAGTACTTTTTATAGGGACATGTTGGACTACTCTACGATTTAACTAGATCTCAGTATATGGACACATTGGACTCATCTGCCATGTATCTAGAATTCTGTATATGCACAATGTGGACTACTCTTCCATGTAACTAACTATTAGTATATGGGAACATTGGCATCCTCTGCCATGTAGCAAGAACTCTGTATATGTACATTTTGGAGTTGTCTGTCATGTAGCTAACTCTCATTATGTGGACATGTTGGATTCATCTGCCATGTAGCTAGTACTCTGTATATGGACATGTTGGACTAGTCTGCCATGTAGCTAGCTTTCAGTATATGGACAAGTTGGACTCTTCTGCCATGTAGTTAGAACTCTGTATATGGAAATGTTGCACTACTCTGCCATTTATCTTGCTCTCTGTATACGGACCATCTGTCATGTAGCTAGCTCTCTGTACATGGATATATTAGACTGATCTGCCATGTAGGTAGCTCTATGTATATGAACATATTGGATTTGTCTGATATGTAGCTAGCTATCTGTAAATGAACATATTGGACTCATTAGCCATGTAGCCAGTTCTGTCTGTATGAACATGTTTGAATTATCTGCCTTGTAGATAGTCCTCTATATATACACATGTTGGACTCATCTGCCATTTAGGTAACTCTCAGTGTATGGACAGGTTGCACTCATTTGCCATGTAGGTAGTACTCTGTATATGGACATTTTGGATTACTCTGCCATTTAGCTACCTCCCTGTATTTGGAAACGTTGGACTCATCTGCCATGTATCTAGCTCACTGTATATGGACATTTTGGACTCGTCTGTCATGTAGCTAGATCTCTGTGCATGGATATGTTGGACTAATCTGCCTTGTAGTTAGCTCTCTGAATATAAACAAATTGGACTTGTATGCCATGTAGCTAGCTCTGTGTATGTGGACATGTTGGACTCATCAGACATGTAGCAAGCTCTCTCTGTATGAACACGTTGGACTCATCTGCTATGTAGGTAGTCTTCTATATATAAGCATGTTGGACTCATCTGTCATGTAGCTTACTCTCAGTACATGCAGATGATGGATTTACCTGCCATGAAGTTAACTCTCAGTATATGGAAAGTGTTGGACTTATCTGCCACATAGCTAATTCAAAGTATATGCACACGTTGGACACATCTGTCATGTAGATAGTAATCTAAGTGGAAATGTTGCACTACTCCAACATGTAACTAGCTCTCTGTATATGGACATTTTGGACACGTTTGCCATGGATCTATATCTTTATATACGGACAAGTTGGAATCATCAGCCATGAAGCCAGGTCTCTCTGTATGAATACGTTGGACTCAACTGCTTTGTAGCTAGTCCTCTATATATACACATGTCGACCCCATGTAGCTAGTACTCTGTATATGAACACGTTGGACTCACTTACCATGTACCTAGTACTCTAAATGGAAATGTTGCAATACTCTAACATGTAGCTAGCTCTCTGTATATGGACATTTTGTACTCGTCTGCCATATAGCTAGCTCTCTGTGTATGGACATGTTGGACACATTTGTCATGTAGGTAGCTATCTGTATATGAACATATTTGACTTTTCTGCCAAGTAGCTATATCTCTGTATATGTATATGTTGGACTCATCAGCCATGTAGCCAGCACACTCTGTATGTATATGCTGGACTCATCTGCTTTGTAGCTAATCCTCTACATATACACATGTTGAAACCATCTGTCATGTAGCTAGCACTCTGTATATGTAAATGGTGGACTACTCTGCCATGTAGCTAGCTCTCTGTATATGGACTTGTTGGACTCATCGGCCATGTAGCTAGAACTCTGTATATGGAAATGTTGCACTCATCTGCCATGTAGCTACCACTCTGTAGATGGATATTACGGCCTCGTCTGTCATGTAGCTAGCTCTCTGAGCATGGATATGTTAGTCTGAGCTGCCATGTAGGTAGCTCTCTGTATATGAACATATTGGACTCATCTGCTATGTAGCTGGCTCTCTGAGTATGGACACATTGGAATTATCTGCCATGTAGCTTGTACTCCGTATATGGACATTTGGACTCATCTGACATGTAGGTAACTCTTACTATATGGGCACGTTGTACACATCTGCCATGTATGTAGAAATATGTATATAGAAATGATGCACTATTCTGCCATGTATCTATCTCTCTGTATATGGTCATTTTGGACTCATCTGCCATTTATCTAGCTCTCTGTGAATGGATATGTTGTAATGATCTGCCATGTAGATAGCTCCCTGTATATGAACATATTGGACTTGTCTGCCATGTAGTTAACTCTCTGTATATTGACATGTTGGACTCATCAGCCCTGTAGCCAGCTCTCTCTGTATGAACATGTTGGATTCATCTGCCTTGTAGCTCGCCCTGTATATATACACATGTTGATTCATCTGTTATGTAGCTAAACCTCAGTATATGGACATGTTGGACTCATCTGCCATGTAACTAGTACTCTGTATACGGACATGTTGGACTACTGTGCAATGTAGCTAACTCTCAGTATATAGACACGTTGGTCACGTCTGTCATGTAGCTAGAACTCTGTATATTAAAATGTTGCACTACTCTGCCTTGTAGCAAGCTCTCAATATATGGACATTTTGGACTCATCAGCCATGTAGCCAGCTTTGACTGTAGGAACATGTTGGACTCATCTGCGCTGTAGCTAGTCCACTATATATACACATGTTGGACTCCTCTGCCATGTAGCTTACTCTCAGTATATGGACATGTTGAACTCATCTGTAATGTAGCTAGTACTCTGTATATGGACATGTTGGAATACTCTGCCATGTATATAGCGCTCAGTATATGGATACTTTTGACTCATCTGACATGTAGCTAGAACTCTTGAAATGGAAATGTTGCACTACACTGCTATGAAGCCAGCTCTCTGTAAATGTACATTTTGGACTCATCTGCCATGTAGCTCGCTTTCTGTTCATGGATATGTTTGACTCTTTTGCCATGTAGGTAGCTCTCAATATATGAACGTATTGGACTTGTCTGCCATGTAACAAACTCTCTGCATATGGACATGTTGGATTCATCATCCATGTAGCCAGCTCTCTCGCTATGAACATGCTGGACTCATCTGTCTTGTAGCTAGTCCTCTACATATACACGTGTTGGACTCATCTGCCATGTAGCTAACTCTCAGTATATGGACATGTTGGACTCATCTGCCATGTAGCTAGTACTCTGTATATGGTCATGTTGGACTCCTCTGCCTTGTAGCTAGCTCTCAGTATATGGATACGATGGACTCATCTGACATGTAGCTAGAACTCTTTAAATGGAAATGTTGCACTACTCTGCCATGTAGTTAGCTCTCTGTACATGGACATTTTGGACTCATCTACCATGTAGCTACCTCTCTGTGCATGGATATGTTGGACTGTTCTGCCATGTAGATACCGCTCTGTGCATGGATATTGGACTTGTCTGCCATGTAGCTAACTCTCTGTATATGGACATGTTGGACTAATCATCCATGTAGCCATCTCTCTCGCTATGAACATAGTGGACTCATCTGGCTTGTAAATAGTGCTCTACATGTACACGTGTTGAACCCATCTGCCATGAAGCTAACTCTCAGTATATGGACATATTGAACTCATCTGCTTTGTAGCTAGTACTCTGTATATGGACATGTTGGATTACTCTGCCATGTAGCTAGCTCTCACTATATGGACACGTTGGACTCTTCTGCCATGTAATGAGCCCTCTGTATATGGAAATGTGGCACTACTCTGTCATGTCTCTGTAAATGGACATGTTGAACTCATCAGACATATAGCTCTCTCTCTCTCTGATGAACATGTTGGACACATCTCCCTTGTAGCTATTCCTTTATATATACACATATTGGACTCATCTACAATGTAGCTAACGATCAGTATATGGGCATGTTGGACTCATCTGCCATGTAGCTTAAATTCTTTATGTGGAAATGTTGGACTACTCTGCCTTGTAGCTAACTCTCAGTATGTGGACACTTTGGACTTATCTGTCATGGATAGAATTCTGTATATGGGAATATTGTACTACTCTGACATGTAGCTA
>NW_006408704.1:793520-796105 GCF_000296735.1 Chrysochloris asiatica
TGATTTCTGCATTCTATTGGGTCACCTCTCTTTGGAATGGGCATAAATATTGATCTGTTCCAATCAATTGGCCAGATAGTTGTCTTCAAAATTTCTTGGCAGAGATGAGTGAGTGCCTCCTGTGCCGCCTCACTTTCTTGAAAGATTTCAATTTTTATTCCATCAATTTCTGGTGCCTTGTCGCTAGTGCTCTATATATAAACATGTTGGATTCATCTGCCATGTAGCTACCTCTAAGTATAAGGACATGTTGGACTCACCTGACATGTAGTTAACTCTCAGTATGTGTACATGTTGGACTCCTCAGCCATGTACCTAACTCTCAGTATATGGACACATTGGAATTATCTACCATGTAGCTAGTACAATGTACATGGACATGTTGGATTACTCTGCCATTGTAATCAGCTCTCAGTATATGGGTACATTGGATTCATTTGTCATGTATCTAGAACTCTGTATATAGAAATGTTACACTACTCTGCCATGTATCTAGCTGTCTGTATATAGACATTTTGAGCTCATCTGCCATGTAGCTAGCTCTCTGTGTATGCATATTTTGGACTGATCTGCCATGTAGATAGCTCGCTATATATGAACATAGTGGGCTTGTCTGTCGTGTAGCTTGCTCTCTCTATATGGACATGTTGGACTCATCAACCATGTAACCAGCTCTCTGTGTATGAACACTTTGGACTCATCTGCCTTGAAGCTAGTACTCTATATATACACATGTTGGACACATCTGACATGTAGCTAACTCTCACTATATGGACATGTTGGACGCATTTGCCATGTAGATAATATTCTGAATATGGAAATGTTGAACTACTCTGCCATGTAGCTAGCTCTCAGTATATGGACACATTGAATTCATTTGCCATGTAGCTAACACTCTGTATATGGAAATGTTGCACTACTCTGCCATTTAACTAGATTCCTGCATATTGACATTTTGTACTGATCGGACATGTAGTTAGATCTCAGTATATGAACATATCTGACTTGTCTGCCATGTAGCTAGCTCTCTGTATATGGACATTTTGAACTATTCTGCCATGTAGCTAGCACTCTGTGCATGGATATGTTGGACTGATTTGTCATGTAAGTAGCTCTCTGTATATGAACATATTGGACTTGTCTGCTATGTAGCTAGCTCTCTGTACATGGACATGTTGGAATCCTCAGCCATATAGCCATCACTCTCTGTATGAACATGTTGAACTCATTTGCCATGTAGCTAGCTCTCACAATATGGACATGTTGGAATCATCTGCCATATAGTGAGTCCTCTGTATATGGAAATGTGGCACTACTCTGCCATATCTCTGTACATGAACATGTTGAACTCATCAGTCATGTAGCTATTTCTCTCTGTATGAACATGTTAGACTTGTCTCCCTTGTAGCTATTCCTTTATATATACACATGTTGGACTCATGTGCAATGTAGCTAACGCTCAGTTTATGGACATGTTGGACTCATCTGCCATGTAGCTAACATTCTTTATGTGGAAATGTTGGACTACTCTGCCATGTAGCTAACTCTCAGTATTTGGACATATTGGACTCATCTACCATGGAGGTAGAATACTGAATATGGGAATGTTGCACTACTCTGACATGTATTAAGCTCTCAGTATATGGACACGATGTACTCATCTGCCATGTAGCTAGAACTCAGAATCTGGACATGTTGGACTACTCTGCCATGTAGTTAGTACTCTGTATATGGACATGTTGGACTAGTGTGCCATGTAGCTAGCTCTCTGTATATGGACAACTTACACTCATGTGACATGTAGCTAGATTACTGTATATGTAAATGTTGCTCTATTTTGCCATGTAGTTAGCTCTATGTATATGGATATTATGGACCCATCTGCCATGTAGCTAGCTCTCTGAGCATGGATATGTTGGACTGCTCTGTCATGTAGGTAGCTCTCTGTATAAGAACATATTGGACTTGTGTGCCATATATCATGTTGAACTCATCAGCCATGGAGCCAACTCTCTCTGTATGAACACGTTGGACTCATCTGCTTTATCGCTAGGCCTATATATATAAACATGTTGGACTCATCTGCCATGTAGCTAACTTTATGTATATGGACATGTTGGACTCACCTGCCACGTAGCTAACTTTCAGTATATGGACATGTTGGACTCATCTGCGATGTAGCTAGTACTCTGTAAATGGAAATGTTGCAGTATTCTAACATGTAACTAGTTCTCTGTAAATGGACAATTTGGACTCATCTGCTATGTAGCTAGCTCTCTGTCAATGGATATATTGTACTGATCTGTCATGTAGGTAGCTTTCTGTATATGAACATATTGGACTTGTCTTCCATGTAGCTATATATCTGTATATGGACATGTTGGGCTCATCAGCCATGTAGCCAGCTCTCTCTGTATAAATATGTTGGACTCATCTGCTTTGTAGCTAGTCCTCTATATATACACATGGTTTCCCCATATGCCATGTAGCTAGTACTCTGTATATGGACATGTTGGACTACTCTGCAATGTACCTAGCTTTCTGTGTAAGGACACTTTGGACTCATCTGCCATGTAGCTAGAACT
>NW_006408704.1:796684-798187 GCF_000296735.1 Chrysochloris asiatica
TCATGTGCCTTGTAGCTTGTCCTCTATATATACACATGTTGGACTCATCTGCAATGTAGCTAACTCTCAATATATGGGCATGTTGGACTCATCTGCCATGTAGCTAGTATTCTTTATATGGAAATGTAGGTCTACTCTGACATGTAGCTACCTCTCAGTATATGGACACGATGGATTCCTCTGCCATGTAGCTAGTACTCTGTATATGTACATGTTGGACTACTCTGCCATGTAGATAGCTCTCTGTATATGGACACCTTACACTCATCTACCATGTAGTTAGAACTCTGTAGATAGAAATATTGCACTATTCTTTCATGTACCTAGCTCTCTGTATATGGATATTATGGACTCGTTTGCCATGTAGCTAGCTCTCTGAACATGGATATGTTGGAGTGATCTGTCATGTAGGTAGCTCTCTGTATAAGAACATATTGGACTTGCCTGCCATGTAGGTAGGTCTCTGTATATAATGTTGGATTCATCAGCCATGTAGCCAGCTCTCTCTGTATGAACACATTGGACTCATCTGCCTAGTCAGCAGGCCTATGTATATATACATGTTGGACTCATCGGCAATGTAGTTAACGCTAAGTATATGTACATGTTGGACTCACCTGTCATGTACCTAACTTTCAGTATATGGACATTTTGGACCCATCTGCCATGTTGTTAATTCTCAGTATATGGACACGTTGGACTTATCTGCCATGTAGATAGTACTTGGTAAATGAAAATGTTGCAGTACTCTAACATGTAGCTATTTTTCTGTATATGGACATTGTGGACTCATCTGCCATGTAGCTAGCTATCTGTGCATGGATATGTTGGACAGATCTGTCATGTAGGTAGCTCTCTGTAAATGAACATATTGGACTTGTCTGGCTTGTAGCTATATCTCTGTATATGGACATTTTGGGCTCATCAGTTATGTAGCCAACTCTCTCTGTATGAACGTGTTGGACTCATCTGCATAGTAGCTTGCCCTATAAATATACACATGTTAAATTCCTCTGCCATGTAGCTAACTCTGAGTATATGGACATGTTGGACTCATCTGCCACGTATTTAGTACTCTGCATATGGACATGTGGGTCTACTCTGACAAGTAGCTAGCTCTCAGTATATGGAAACGCTGGACTAATCTTCCATGTAGCTTGAACTCTGTATATGGAAATGTTGCACTATCCTGCATTGAGCTAGCTCTCTGTATATGGTCATTTTGAACTCATCTGCCATGGAGCTAGCTCTCTGTACATGGATATGTTAGACTGATCTGCCAATTAGGTAGCTCTCTGTATATGAACATATAGGACTCTTCTGCCCTGTAGGTGGCTCTCAGTATATAGACATATTGGACACATTTGCCATGTAGCTTCTACACTGAATATGGACATTTTGGCCTACTCTGCCATGTAGCTAGCTCTCTGTATATGGACATTTTGGACTCGTCTGCCATGTAGCTAGCTCTCTGTACATGGATATGTTGTACTCACCTGCCAT
>NW_006408704.1:798287-807089 GCF_000296735.1 Chrysochloris asiatica
GCCATGTAGCTAGCTCTCTGTATATGGACATTTTGGACTCGTCTGCCATGTAGCTAGCTCTCTGTACATGGATATGTTGTACTCACCTGCCATGTAGGTAGCTCTCTGTATATTAACATATTGGAATTGTCTGCCATGTAGTTATCTCTCAGTACATGGACATGTTGCACTCATCTGCGATGGAGTCAGCTCTCTGTGTATGAACATGTTGGACTCATCTTCCATGTAGCTTACACTCAGTATATGGACATGTTGGACTCCTCTGCCATGTAGCTAGAAATCTGGATATAGAAATGTTGCACTACTCTGCTATGTAGCTAGCTCTCCCTATATGGACACTTTGGACTCCTCTGTCATATACCTTGCTCTCTGTGCATGGATATGTTCAACTGATGTGCCTTGTAGGTAGCTCTATGTATATGAAGACATAGGACTTGTCTGCCATGTAGTTAAGTCTCTGTATGTGGACATTTTGGACTCATCAGCCATGTTGCCAGCTTTCTCTCTATGAACAAGTTGAACTCCTCTACCTTGGAGCTAGCCCTCTAAATATTCAAATGTTGGATTCCTCTGCCATGTAGCTAACTCTCAGTATTTGGACATGTTAGACTCATCTGCTGTGTAGATAGTACACTGAATATGGACATGTTGGACTACTCTGCCATGTTCCATCCCTCAGTATATGGACACGTTGGACTTACCTGCCATGTAGCTAGCCCTTTGGAAATGGACATTTTGGCTTCCTATGCCATGTAGCTAGCTCTCTGCACATGGATATGTTGCACTGATCTGCTATGTAGGTAGCTCTCTGTATATGAAGATATTGGACTTGACTGCCATATAGCTATCCCTCTAAATATACATATGTTGGACTCATCTTCCATGTATCTAACTCTCAGTATATGGACCTGTTGGATTCATCTGCTATGTAGCTAGAACTCTGCATATGCACATGTTGAACTACTCTGCCTTGTAGCTAGCTCTCTGTATATGTACATGTTGGACTTATATGCCAAGTAGCTAGAACTCTGTATATGGAAATGAAGCACTACACTGCCATGTAGCAAGGTCTCTGTATATCGACACCTTGGAATCATCTGCCATGTAGCTAGAACCTTTTATATGGAAATGTTACACTTCTATGCCACGTATCTAGCTCTCTGTTATTGGACACGTTGGACACATCTGACTTGTAGATAGAACTCTGTATATGAAAATGTTGTACTTCTCTGCCATGTAGCTAACTCTCTATACATATACATTTTTGGACTCGTCTGCCATGTAGTTAGCTCTCTGTACATGGATATGTTGGATTGATCTCTCATGTAGGTAGCTCTCTGTATATTAACATATTGGACTTGTCTGCTAGGTAGCTGTCAGTATTTGTACATGTATGACTCATCAGCCATGTAGCCAGCGCTCTCTGTATGAATATGTTCAACTCATGTATCTTGTAACTAGCCCTCTAAATATACACATGGTGGACTCATCTGCCATGTATCTAACTCTCAGTATATGGACATGATGGACTCATCTGCCATGTAGCTACTACTATGTATATGAACATGTTGGACTACTCTGCCATGTAGCTAGAACTCTGTACATGGAAATGATGCACTATTCTGCCATGTAGCCAACTCTCTGTATATGGACATTTTAGATTTGTCTGCCATGTAACTAGTTCTCTGTGCATATATATTCTTGACTGACCTGCCATGTAGGTAGCTCTCTGAATGTGAACATATTGTACGTGTGTACCAAGTAGCTAGCTCTCTGTAAATGATCATGTTGGACTCATCAGCCATGTAGCCAGCTCCCTATGTATGAACATGTTGTACTCATCTGCATTGTAGCTAGTCTTCTATATATACACATGTTAGTCTATATATACACATGTTAGTCTCATCTCTCAGTATATGGACATGTTGGACTCATCTGCCAGGTCCCTGGTACTCTGTATATGGACATTTAGTATTACTCTGCCATGTAGCTAGCTCTTAATATATGGACACGTTAGACTCATATGCCATGTAGCTAAAGCTCTGTATATGGAAATGATGCACTACTCTAATTTGCTGCTAACTCTGTGTATATAGACATTTTGAATCGTCTGTCATGTAGCTTCAACTCTGTATATGGAAATGTTGCACTATTCTCTCATGTAGCTACTTCTCTGTATATGGACATTTTGGATTCACCTGCCATGTAGCTAGCTCTCTGTGCATAGATATACTGGACTGACCTGCCATGTAGTTAGCTCTCTGTATATGAACGTACCGGAATTCTCTGCCATGTAGCTAGCTCTCTGTATACGGACTAGTTGACCTCATCTGCCTTGTAGCTAACCCTCTAAAAATACACATACTTGATTCATCTGATATGTAGCTAACTCTCAGTATATGGACATGTTTGATTCATCTGCCAAGCATCCAGTACTCTGTATATGGACATGTTGGGCTACTCTGCCATGTAGCTAGCTCTCAGTATATGGACACGTTAGACTCATCTGCCATTTAGCTAGAACTCTGTGTGTTGAAATGTTGCACTACTCTGCCATGCAGCTCGCTCTCAGTATATGGACACTTTGGACTCGTCTGCAATGTATCTAGCTCTCTGTGCATTTATATGTTGGACTGATTTGCCATGTTGTTAGCTCTTTTATATGAACATATTGGACTTGTCTGCCATGTAGGTAGCTCTCTGTATATGGATATGTTGGACTCATCAGCCATGTTACCAGCTCTCTCTGTATGAACATATTGGACTCATCTGCCTTTTGCTAGTCCTCTATATATACATATGTTGGAGTCATCTGCCATGTAGCTAACTCTCAGTATATGGACACGTTGGACTCATCTGCCATGTAGCTTGCTCTCAGTATATACACACAATGGAGTCATGTGCCATGTAGCTAGAAGTCTATGTATGGAATATGGCACTATTTTCCCATGTAGCTAGCTATCTGTATATATAGATTTTTGGACTCGTCTGTCATGTAGTCGGCTCTCTGTGCATGGATATGTTGGACTGGTCTGCCATGTTGGTAGCTCTCTGTATATGAACATATTGTACTTGTCTTCCATGTAGGTAGCTCTCAGTATATGGTCATGTTGAACTCATCAGACATGTAGCCAGCTCTCTCTGTATCAATATGTTCAACTCATCTGCTTTATAGCTCGCCCTCCAAATATGTACATATTGGACTCATCTTCCATATAGCTAACTCCCAGTATACGGACATGTTGTACTCATCTCCCATGTAGCTAGTACTCTGTATATTGAAAATTTGAATTACTCTGTCATGTAGTTAGCTCTCTGCATATGGACATTTTGGACTCGTCTGCCATGTAACTATCTCTTTGTGCAAGTATATCTTATACTGATCTGCAATGTAGGTAGCTCTCTGTATATGAACATATAGGACTTGTCTGCCAAGTAGCTAGCTCTTAGTGTATGGACATGTTGGCCACCTCACGCATGTAGCCAGCTCTCTCTGTATGAATATGTTCAACTCATCTGCCATGAAGCTAGCCCTCTAAATATACACATGGTGGACTCATCTGTCATGTAGCTAAATATCATTATATGGACATGTTGGACACATCTGCCATGTAGCTATCTCTCAGTATATGGACATGTTGGACTCATCTGCCATGTAGCTAGAACTCTGTATGTGGAAATGTTGCACTATTCTGCCATGTAGTTATCAATCTGTATAGGGACATTTTTAACTTGTCTGACTTGTAGCTAGCTCTCTGTGCATGGATATGTTGGACTGATCTACCATGTAAGAAGCTCTCTCTATATGAACATATTGGACTTGTGTGCCATGTATCTGGATCTCTGTATAAGGACATGATGCACTCATAAGCAATATAGCCAGCTCTATCTGTATAAACATGTTGGACTCGTCTGCCTTGTAGCTAATCTTCTCTCTATATATATGTTGGACTCATCTACAATGTAACTAGCTCTCAGTATATGGTCATTTTGGACTTGTCTGCAATGTTGCTGGCTCTCTGTGCATGGATATGTTGGAATGATCTGCCTTGGAGATAGCTTCCTGTATATGAACATATGGGACTTGTCTGCCCTGTAGCTAGCTCTCTGTATATTGTCATTTTGGTCTCATCAGCCATGTAGCCAGCTGTCTGTGAATGAACATGTTAGACTCATCTGCCTTGTCGCTAGTCCTGTATATATACACATGATAAACTCATCTACCAAGTATCTAACTCTCAGTATATGGACACACTGGACTTATCTGCCATGTAGCTAGAACTCTGTATATGGAAATGTTGCACTACACTGCCATGTAGCTCGCTCTGTATATAGACATTATGGACATGTCTGCCATATAGCTAGCTCTCTGTGCCTGGAAATGTTGGATGATCTACCATATAGGTAGCTCTCTGTATACGACCATATTGGACATGTCTGCCATGTAGCTAGCTCTCTGTATATGGACATGTTGGTCTCATCAGCCATGTAGCCAGCTCTCTCTGTAAGATCATGTTGGACTCATCTGCCTTGTTGCTAGTACTGTTTATATGTACGTGTTGGACTACTCTGCCATGCAGCTAGCTCCCATTATATGGAAACTTTGGACTCATCTGCCATGTAGCTACAACTTTGTATATGGAAATGTTGCAAATCTCTGCCATGTATGTAGCTGTCTGTATATAGACATTTGGGACTCATCTGCATTGTAGCTAGCGGTCTCAGTATAAACTTGTTGGAATAATCTGCCTTGTAGCTATTCCTCTATATATACACATGTTGGACTCATCTGCCATGTAGCTAACTCTCAGTATACGGACATGTTGAACTTATCTGCCATGAAGCTAGTACCCTGTATATGGACATGTTGGACTACTCTCCCATGTAGGTAACTCTCAGTATATGGACATGTTGGACTCATCTGACATGTTGTTAGATCTCTGTATATGTAAATGTTGCACTTTTCTCCCATGTAGCTATCTCTCGGTATATGAACATATTGGACTTGTCTGCATGGATATGTTGGACTGATCTGCCATGTAGGTAGCTCTCTGTATATGAACATATTGGACTTGTCTGTCATGGAGCTAGCACTCAGTATATGAACATGTTGGACTCATCAGCAATGGAGGCAGTTGTCTCTGTATGAAACATGTTGGACTCATCTCTCTTGCAGCTAGCCCTCTAAATATACTGTTATTGGCCTCATCTCGAATGTAGCTAACTCTCAGTATATGGACATATTGGACTCATCTGCCATATAGATAATACTCTATATATAGACATGTTGGACTACTCTGCCATACAGATAACCCTAAGTATATGGAAACTTTGGACTCATCTGCCATGTAGCTAGAACATTTTATATGGAAATGATGCACTACTCTGACATGTAGCTAGCTCTCTGTATATGTACATTTTGGACTCCTCTGCCATATAGCTAACTCTATCTGTATGAACATGTTGCTCCAATCTGCCTTGTAGCTAGTCCTCTATATATACACATGTTGGACTAATCTGCCATGTAGCTAACTCTAAGTATATGATATGGTGGACTCATCTGCCATTTAGCTAGTACTCTGTATATGGACATGTTGGATTTCTCTACCATGTAGCTAGCTCTCAGGATATTGACACGTTGGACTCATCTGCCATGTAGCTGGTACTCTGTATATGGACATGATGGACTACTCTGCCATGAAGGTAGCTTTCATATATGGACACATTGGACTTGTCTGCCATGTAGCTAGATCTCTATATATGGACATGTTGGTTTGCAATTCCATGTAGCTAGGTCTCAGTATATGGACATGTTGGACTCATCAGCAATGTATCCAGATCACTCTGTATGACACTGTTGGGCTCATCTGCCTTATAGCTAGCCTTCTAAATATACAGATGTTGGACTAATCTGCCATGTAGCTAACTCTCAGTTTATGAACATGTTCTACTCATCTGCCATGTCGCTAGTACTCTGTATATGGACATGTTGGATTACTCTTCCATGCAGCTAGCTCTAGGTATATGGAAACTTTGGACTCATCTAGCATGTAGTTAGAACTCTGTATATGGAAATGTTGCATAACTCTGCCATGTAGGTAGCTCTCTGTATATGTACATTTTGGACTCATCTGACATGTAGATAACTCTTTCTGTATGAATATGTTGATCTCATCTGCCTTGTAGCTAGTACTCTATATATACACATGTTGGACTACACTGCCATGTAGCTATCTCTCAGTATATGGACACAACTGACAGTTGGAATCAACTGACATGTAGCTAGAACTCTGTATATTTAAATATTGCACTGCTCTGCCATTAAGCTAGCTTTCTGTATATGGATATTTTGGACTTGTCTGCCTGGTATCTAGCTCTTTATGAATGGATATGTTGGATTGATCTGCCATGTAGGTAGCTCCCTGTATATGATCATATTGGACTTGTCTGCCATGTAGCTAGCTCTCTGTATATGGACATGTTGGAGTCATCAGCCATGTAGCCAGCTCTCTCTGTATCAAAATTTTGGACTGATTTTCATGTAGATAGCTCTCTGTATATGAACATATTAGTCATTTCTGCAGTGTAGCTAGATCTCAGTATATGGACATGTTGGATTCATCAGCCATGGAGCCAGCTCTCTGGGTATGAACATGTTGGACTCATCTGCCTTGTAGCTAGTACTCTAAGTATACACATGTTGGATTCATCTGTCATGTAGCTAACTCTCACTATATGGACATGTTGGACTCATCTGCCATGTAGCTCATACTCTGTACAAGGACATGTTGGACTACCCTGCCATGTAGCTAGCTCTCAGTATATGGACATGTTGGACTCATCCAAAATGTAGCCAGCTCTCTCTGTATGAACATGTTGCACTCATCTCTCTTGTAGCTAGCACTCTAAATATACAATTATTGGACTCCTCTGGCCTGTAGCTAACTTTCAGTATATGGACATGTTGGACTCATCTGCCATGTACTCTGTATATTGACATGTTGCAATACTCTGCCATGCAGCTAACTCTAGGTATATGAAAACTCATATCCCATGAAGCTAGCTCTCTATATGGACATTTTGAACTCGTCTGTCATGTAGGTAACTCTCTCTGTATGAACATGTTGATCACATCTGCCTTGAAGCTATCCCTCTAAATATGCACATGTTGGACTCATCTGCCATGTAGCGAACTCTCAGTATATGGAAACGTTGGACTCATCTGCTATATAGCTAGTACTCTGTATATCGAAATGTTGGACTACTCTACCATGAAGGTAGCTCTCATATAAAGACATGTTTGTCTCGTCTTCCATGTAGCTAGGTCTCTGTATATGAACATGATGGATTACACTTCCATGTAGCTAGCTCTCAGAATATATACATGTTGGACTCATCAGCAATGTAGCCAGCTCCCTCTGTATGACTCTGCTGGACTCATCTGCCGTGTAACTAGCTTGCTAAATATACAGATGTTGGATTCATCTGCCATGTAGGTAAATCTCAGTTTATGGAAATATTCGACTCATCTGCCATGTAGCTAGTACTCTGTATATGGACATGTTGGACTATTCTGCCATGCAGCTAGATCTAAGTCTATGGAAACTTTGGACTCAAATAGCATGTAGTTGAAATCTGTATAAGGAAAATTTGCATCACTCTGCCATGTAGGTTGCTCTCCATATGTGGACACTTTGGACTCGTCTGCCATGTAGCTAACTCATTCTGTATAAAGATGTTGGACTCATCTGCCTTGTAGCTAGTCCTCTATACTTACATATGTTGGACTCATCTGCCAAGTAGCTAACTCTCAGTATATGGACATGTTGGACTCATCTGACATGTAGCTAATACTCTGTATATGGATATGTTGAAATACTCTGCCATGTAGCTCACTCTCAGCACATAGACACGTTGCACTAACCTGCCATTTAAATAGAACACTGTATATGTAAATGTTGCACTACTCTCCCATGTAGCTGGCTCTCTGTATATGGGCATTTTGTACTCATCTGCCATTTAGCTAGTTCTCGCTGTATGAACATGTTTATCTAATCTGCCATGTAGCTAGTCCTCAATATATACACATGTTGGATTCATCTGCCATGTTGCTAACTCTCAGCATATGGACATGTTGCACTCATTTGACATGTAGGTAGGCGTCTGTATATGGAAATGTTGCACTACTCTGCCATGTAGCTAGCTCTCTCTATATAGAAATTTTGGACTCATCTGCCATGTAGGTAACTTTCTGTGCATGGATATGTTGTACAGATCTGCCATGTATGTAGCTCTCTGTATATGAACACATTGGTCTTTTCTACCTTGTAGCTAGCCCTCTAAATATAGAGATGTTGGATTCATCTGTCATGTAGCTAGCTCTCAGTATATGGACATGTTGAAATCATCTGTCATGTAGCTAGTACTCTGTATATGGACATTTTGGAATACTCTGCCATATTGCTGTATATGAACATATTGCTCTTCTCTGCCATGTAGCTTGCTCTCAGTATATGGACAAGTTGGACTCATCACTCATGTAGCCAACTCTCTCTGTATGAACATGTTGGACTCTTCTGTCATGTAGCTACTACTCTTCATATGGACATGTTGTACTCATCTGCCATGTAGCTAGTACTCTGTATATGGTCATGTTGCATTACTCTGCCATATAGTTAACTCTAAGTATATCAACATTTGGACTAATCTGCCATGTAGCTAGTACTCTGTATATGGACATGTTGGACTACTCTGCCATGTAGTTAGCTCTCAGTATATGGACACGTTGGACTCATCTGCCAT